>NC_056745.1:78174876-78242376 GCF_019279795.1 Protopterus annectens | reverse complement strand
GGGTTTCCTCCTCCAGGTCCCGCTCTGGGTGTGGGGACCTAGGCACTGGTGTGGGGCTTTGTATCCCTTCCCTTTGCTGATCCTGCTGCAGCTGTTTTGCAGGATCATATTGTGTAGCATGACATATACTACGAACATCTGTGCACATGTGGCTAGACAGTACTGCAGGGCTCCACCAGATATATTGAGGCACTGGAACAGTGACTTCAGTACCCCAAATACATACTCTATGATGTTCCTAGTTTGTGCCTGTGCCTCATTATGGCATTTTTCTATGGGTGTGTATGCATTACTGATGGGTATCATCATTTATTTATTTTTTATTTATTTTACATTTGTTGACCGGGAATTGTCCGACTGAGCTAAGAATAGCCCTTTTTCAGCAGGGGCCTGGGGAGAAAAGCTCCAAAACAAAAAGAAACATTATCCACCACATAAAGAATGATACAAATTCAAATGTACAAATAAAAGAGAGATTTACATAAGTCATATTCTAAAAGTGATTTTCAAGCACATTCGAAAAATAAATGATAATAATATAAAACATTAATCAATTTTGTTTTGTGAAACCAGCCATTATTAATTTACAGAAGATAAGACATAGTGCAGTAGAGGCAAAAAGAAGTGAGGATAGTGGGGAGTTTATGTTATGTGAAGACATTTAAGTACAGTGAGAGCAAAGGCATGACCATAGAGTTTTTAAGTGTTCTTTAACAGTTATTTTAAATTGTTTTAGTTGGGTTTGTTACCTGACTTGAAGGGGAAGTTTGTTCCATGCAATAGCAAGATGGTAGCTGTATAGGTTGCATCCCATATTGGTCTTAGGTTTGTATATAAGTGACAAGTCCTAGTCGGAGCTTCGAAGGGTCCTTGTTGGTGAATAGTGACCTATGAGGGAGGTTAGATTGGAGCAATGGTTAGGCTGGTATAGTATAGCATGTATAATCTAGAGCTGAGTTAGGAGAAGTAGGTGAGGAAGTTCCAGCCAATCTAGGTGCTTGAGTGAAATGCAGTGATGGGTTTTATAAGTGCGTTGGGCAGAGAATCTAGCTAGCTTGTTATAAGCTGAGCTAAGTTTGGTTAGGAGAGTGGAGTTAAGATCTGTGAGTATTTGGGAACCATATAGTAGACTGGGTAGGAGGTAGATATGAGATAGGGCTTCTTTAGCTTTGGTAGTAAAGAACGTTCTGGTTCTGTATAGAACACCAAGTTTTAGGTGAATTTTCCTAATGCAATTATTGATGTGCAGGTCTAATTTAAGTTGATTGTCAATAGTGACACCTAGGAGTTTGGCACTAGTTTCTGGTACTTTTTAGGTCTTATTTAGAGACAGTATAGTGAAAGTAGTTGTGAGATTATTACGAGTCTTAGGAAGAAAGAGTAAGAATTTTTTTTGGGTGGGTTGGCATTAATTGATTGTTAGTGAGCCAGTTTTCCACTGAAGTAAAGGGGGTCTGTATGGAAGAGATGGGACTAGAGAGAGAGTCAGAGATAGCGATGACAGTGGAATCATCTGCATATTGTATGAGGGATGACTGGGTACAAGAGAGGTACAGTAAATTTGTAAAAATATTAAAGAGTAAAGGTCCCAATATAAATCATTGGGGAACACCCATTGTTACAGGGAGAGGGGGAGAGAGTGCAGAGTGCCATTTAACTGATTGTGTTCTATCAGGTAGATAGCTGGAGAACCAAGAGACAGTAGCAGAGGAAACGTTAAGATTAGTCAGTTTGGTAAAGAGAAGTGAGTGTAAGACAGTATCGAAGGCCTTTGAGATGTCAAGAAATAAGCAGAATACAAGCTTGTTATTGTCACGAGCCTGTGAGATAGTGTTAGTAAAGTAGATCAGGGCAGTTCCAGTGCGTAGCCAGCACCCCCAGTAAATGACTGTGTGGGATGTCCCCCCTAGCAAACATCTGGTATAGCTGTGATGTGTGCCAGATGTGGGAGTTGTGATAACTGCCAGGGCTGCCAGCACACTCATTTATGATAATGCCCTGGGCATTGCACACAACCTGGCAGTTGTGGGTTTGACCCTTGTTGTGTGATACGTGATGTGCAATAATTAAATGTGAGGGATGTCTTTTTATATGCACAGGAATCTGTCCTTGGTACTGTGTATCAAAGTCTGTGTTTTACTTGTTATGTGCACTGATTCGGTATATTGAGCTCCAGGATAATGTGAAAGATATGTGCCATGCAGTTGCAATTTACATATAGTAATTCATCCAAAAACTTGCTTTTCACATTTATGTCTATAGCAGCATCAAAGTTCACTTCAGCTTGAATGTAACAGTATTACCTCATACCTGCAATTTTAGATCATTCCTGCATTTAAAGATGATGCTTATCTAACCTGTAATACAAGTACTACGGCAAACCAAATGTGAACACTAGTCAGTGTTGTTATAGGTTAGCATTGCCACCTCACAGCAAGAGGTTCTTCAGTTCGATCGCTGACTGGGGTGCCTTCTGTGTGGAGTCTGTGTGTCCTCCCTGTAGCCACGTGGGTTTCCTCTGGGTGCTACAGTTTCCCCCCACATTCCAAAGACATGCTGTAGGTAGACTGGACACTCTAAATTAGCCATAGGCATGAGTGCGTGCATGTGTGGTGCCTTCTGTGGAAAACTGGGTGCTGGGCTTGCAAGTCAACACCGTAAAACTCCACTGCCAATCATGAGTAGACAGATGATCCACTGTGGCAACCCCTAACCGGGAAAAGCCAAAAGAAGAAGAAGTCAGGGTTGTTATAAGTTACAGCAGTAGATACCACATGGAATGACACCATGGGCTTCAGGCATATGTGTTCTAGTTTGTGAGGTGCAGCTGCAGTGAATCTAATCTATGAAACGTTTAGAATAATCAGTCATGAAGTAGTGAAATGCATAAAATGAATATATTATCTGACTCTACCATGTTGGTAGACACTGCACTTTGTAAAGTAATCAAATCCGTTTTATATAAAGAATATCATTGGTGGACTTATCAAACACTATGAAGAAGGGAATTCCACTAAACAGGACTGACCTTATCAAGGTTCTAATCTGCCCTGATTCTCATGAGAAGTAAACATGTTATCCAGAGATCATTTGCTGTAGGATTTAACAGCCCAAGTTCTTGGTAATATGCCAACATGCTAACTGGATTTTATATGACTCCCTGTAAAGCAGATTGTTGGTAAAATTCTGCTATTACTAGTAAAGCAGTTATCTAGATTCAACTACTCAAGCTCAGAAAGGGTCACATGGTACATTGATAGTGGATTCCAATAAATGCATCATTAGTAGATCACGCAGTCCCAATATAGGTTGTGGTCACTAACTAACTCTAATGTTCTTTGTACATTAAGAGACTTCAAAGAAGGTAGAGAGACCAGCAGCAGCTAGGAAGACAATTAAGAGTCAGAATTATTTTTATTTATTTATTTATTTTTATCTTGCTTTTGTTTATTGGGTTTGTCTGACAGGGTACAGTCAAAAAAAAAAAAAAAACTTTACAGCAGAGGTCTGAGGAGAACATCAATATGCAGATTAACAAAAAACTGCAATTCTCTTCAGTTTTTGGAGTACAATAGTTTGTTTGATCTGATGTGCATAGATGAACAGTAGGCTAAATGCCCTTGAGGGCCATTTGAAGCATAACCAATTTCCCTCAAAGGTGAAATTCAAACATTGTACCTTGTATCTGCAAGGTAAACACATTAACCATTATGCCAACTCCCAAACAATTTGCCAGGTCTTGTTTCACCCTATCTTTACAGAAAGATCCTCCCTCCCCCTTATAGTAGTAGCAGGGCCTTGGTGGTGGGAGTGAAGTGCCAAGTGAGGCTTGATAGATTGGGGAGGGGTAGAGTCAGGCATAGTTTGTGTGCATATATCCATCCTTTTCACTGTGGCTGCAGCTTTTTCACAGTGTTTACCAATATGAAGTGAATGCATTCTCCCACATGTGGAAGACTCCAGTTATGTGGTAAGTCAATAATCCTTCGAGAAGATTAATGCAGCTCATTCCCTGAGGTGAGTGGGCTAACCACTTATGTTCTAGTCTCATTCCCTGTAAGTTCGTCCCTCCATCACTTGGAGCACAAGTCAAACCATGGTCATCTGGTGCAAACGTCAGCACTCCTTTCTTTTCATCTATTGTTTTTTTTTAAGATGTTGTGTCTTCTTAAATATGCTTCATGTTGCCTGATGGCTGTCAGCTATGTGAGGGTGTCATACTGGCAGCTCCAGATTTTTGCTGTTTGACCCTCCCCTGACAGGTCTACTGCAATGTGATACAGAGCAGTACCATTGGCTATGAATAGTGTACTCACTGTGACAAAGCAAAGATTTTTTTTTACTTTATAGCATAGTCACAAATTATTATTGCTAAGCTGTAGATAAGAAAATGTTTCTATTACACAAAAATTATTTTATGACATTCAAGTGCTCAACTTAAATAATTTTTTTTTTTAATTTCTGTGTCTTCCTACCGTATATACAACACTGAGGACTGAAGAATCATTCAGAAATCTTGTCGATTGTAGTGTATTGCTAAAATGTAAAATCAATAGCTGATGAGTGATGTGTGTAGCTTACCTTGTCTGTTACCTTTTAGTTAATGCAGTAAAAATAACATGAGCGTTAAAATAACTTTCTATGAATCTCTAAGAAGGTACCCAGTCAAAGCAGCAAATGTAAGTGCTTCCAACAAAATAAATCACCTTGAAAATGTAAAGTCTGAAAAAAAAACATATCCTTCTCGTGTAGTGTCTTGCTAATCTGCCCAGCCAAAGATATATGCAGCAGCAACCTCACTGGCACTTTCCACCCCCATACCTCTATCTCCATCATAATATGGTACCCTTAAATTCTTTCACTAACCTACTCTAGTTTAATTAAATTCATTACCCTTCCAGACCTTTTTTATTTCTGTCCCATGCAGGCATGTATAAAGTTCAAACCTCTGTTATTTATATAAATAAGTTTATGGCCTACATGGCAAATTATATTAAATGTACTGCAAAAATTCCTACAAAAGTCATTCTCCTTTATATACCATTATTCTGACTGCACAGTTCATGGATTTAGTATACTGTATATAAAAATCAAATACATGTTTATAGCACTTTGTCTTAGTGCTTTGTCATTAGTAATCTTATAATATGCTACCATTGCTATCTCAGTTTCCCACTCTGTAATATTTAGTAATTTAATGCATTATTTGTTGCACTTTGCTTTTCTTGTTTATTTTATTTGTTGCCCTCAAAAGGTTTTGTATACATGCTTGGACTCATAAGTGATGCACTATGCAGCACATGGTTTCATAAGAAATGGCCACATGTAGGCATGTACTGATTCATAGCCCCATTTTGTACTTCAGGAGTTCATTGCATAGAATATATGTAAATGACAGCACAGTGACAGTTATAGGTTCAGAGGTTCATAGATATACACTAGGCTAATGGCCACCAGCATCTTTATAACCCTAGTTAGGCAACCCAACTCGACTGTATCCAATGTATCATAGGCATTTATTAGTAGGGGGTATGCTAGCTAGGAAGTTTCTAAAGGTTCTGGGTTGGGGGATTAGTTTGCACATAGTTACTGTCTGCTTCTGTCTATCAGAAAAATGTGGCCAGACCTGAAGGTTACACTTAAATAGGGTTAGTGATGGACTTTGCTTTACATGAATGGGGAGTTTGTTCCAGGCCATGGGGATCCTCTGCGGCACATAACTGTCTTGTCAGTCACCAAGATGTCTTATTAATGTCACAAGCAAAATTTAAATCCCTGTGTCAAGTGGTTCTGATGCTGTTTATTTTGCGAAAGGTTCATCAGAGTTGTATCCAAGGATGCCTTGTATACTAGACATAAATCGCTTGTCAGTAACTTGTAAGAGACAGCGTATAGAGATAAGGCTTTAAGGGAATCTATATAGGACAATTTGTTTATACCATGGATTTTCCTGATAAGGAACCTTTGTGGATATTCCAACTGCTGCATATATATGGTCGGGTACATGCCGAAGGAGGTATTATACTTGAAGATGAGGCTGATAAGGGCTGAATTAAGTGGCACTATGATTTCCTTGGACCTGGATGCCATGCCCTTACTTATAAGTTGGGTGACATAAAATGATTTTCTCATGACCTCGGTACATGTTGATAAAAGTTTAGATTCCTCTATATATGTCTCTGTGTTCCCAGATCCCTGACTACTGGGTCATCTCTAAGGAGTGTCTTATTGATGGAGTAATTACCCAGGGTGGCCATTTTCCCAAAAGGCACAATAATGTATTTCTTGCCATTGAGTTTTAATCCATGACTTTGTGAAAAGTAATTTTGTCTGTGTTAGACTTTCTTGTATGATGTTTAGTCATGGCAGAATCTATGGTAGCTCACAATTTGCAGCCATCTGTGAACTTGGTCAGCCAAAAGATCTTGACGTTAGCTTTTACCTCAGAGTAGTAGATGCCAAATAGGAGAGGTCACAGAAGAGAGTAATGAGGTACCCCACTATGAATGATTAGCCGTCCTGACTTCCTGGCTCCTGCCTCTGAGGCAGTTGGCAATCCAGGGAGTTATGTAGGGGTTTATGCAAGATTTTGTGAGTTTGTCAACTATAACCAAATGGAGTATTGTATCAAATGCCTTACACAGGTCCGGGCAGGTAGTATACCCCATTTTCTCATCATCCATTGCCTTGGCGACCTTCTCAAAGAAGTCTGCCAGGTTTAGTAGGCACGACTTTCCCTTGAAAAGCCAAACAGAGTTGAGCCCAGTGTCTCAAGGTTACCTGTGTCTTTGTTGATCAATTCCATGATAAGTCATTCTACGGCTTTGTGTATTAGACTAGTCAGACCTATGGGTCTGTAGTTAATGGGGCTGGTTGATGGTCCACCATTGTGAAATGGGATAACTGTTACAGTCCTCCATTTTCATGGTACAAAGCCTGTTGTGAGACTATAGTTGAAAAGGGACTCAAGTGGTCCTGATAGGTCATGTTTCAAGCTGTTTAGGAGGCATCCTGGGATATTGTTGGAGCCCAGTGAGGCTGAGATTTTGGCCTTAGCAAGCACTGCCAGTACCTGCTCCCTATTAATAGTTGGGGAGTTATGCTAGTAGGTATTTCATAGGAGGAGGTGGGGGGAGTGGGGGTGAAGTTTGAGCTGAATTTGTCAGCTAGCAGATTCGCTATGTCACTCCTCTCAATGAAGGTGGCACCATTGACCATCAGTTCAGCACACTGCTGTGAGCTGCCTTTGAGGTTACAGACATAGCTGTAGAAGGCCTCATGTTTGTTTTAGCCTATGAAGCTATTTTGCCCTCATAATTGGCATTGCTGGACTTAATTAGTCCTCTTAGTTTCCTGTTTAGTTAAATTAGAGAGCTCTTGTCCTTACAGGAGTTTCTCTTTCTGATTTTAGCCATGATTTTTTTTCTTTTGGTTTTACAGTTTGTTTTGGGCTTACTTCTAACAGCAGCCTCTATTCGACCATTTACATAGTTGTACAGGTTCTCTGTGAATAGTTCTATATAGGTTGCTGGAAACTCAGGGTTAGGAGGAGCACTGAAATTTGACAACTATTGGTTAACAGGCTGTAGTTTGAATTGTAGTAGTTGCTACTGTTACAGGCTTTGCTGGGGATACCAAGCTGATTTTTATTTTGAATGAGACATCTTTGTGGTCCTGCATCATTGATGAGGATGTGACATGGGGGAGGGGGGATGGGGGGGATACAACACTCTGCCATATTGATGAGTACCAGGCCCACTATGTTTGAACCTCTAATAGATGTGTACATTATCTGGTCAAGAGTTTCTGAGTTAAGAAAATCTGGAAGTCATTGTGCCTGTGAGTTTTAGGTAGTGTACATTTCCCAGTCTATAGAGAGGCAGTTAAAGTCTCTCATGAATAGAATGTTTTGTTTGAAGGTAAGTGTGATCTAAGGGATTCTTAGGACATAGAAGGTGACATATGGCTTACTAGGATATGGTATGGGAAATTTTCTGTGGCGATTTCCATGTGGATAAACACTACAACATTATCCTGTTTAATCATCCTAGAGTTATACTTGTTGCTAATGTAGCTCAAGACTCCTCCACCTTTTTTCACTCTCTGTGCAGTTTATGGGCCCATTTAAATGAAGGTCTGTAAGGAAATGAGGCCATAATGACTTGAAAATGTATACAAAGTGAACATAGTCATGATTCATGGTTATAAGTGGTGGCTCAGATTATGAAAGCAAAGCAAAACATGCTGATAACATTGGCCCGGCAGACAAAAAAAATGGTCTGGATCACAGTGCAAAGAGTAGCCATTACTGCCACTACTTCCCATCAATGTCCATAAGGAGGCAGCAAGCAACAATGTAAATGGTACCAACTGTGGGTAGCATTCTACAGTTTCAGTGACCAAGAGTTTATCTATCATTTCTGTATTCTTTTTGAGATATTTATGGAGCTTGATTGATATGTATTTCCCACATGTGAAATCTACAGGAATCTGTACCCTTCCTATCTTTCTGGTTACCGAGGCATGCATGTATAGCATGCTCTAGCCTATCTAAATGAAACCTTCAGAGACCAACAAAGGTCACAGTGGATAATTTGTTGGTCTTTGCCTGTAGAAAATTGAACAAGTTACTTAAAGTTGCATGGGCATAAGCATATCTAGCTTTGTAGCACAACCATAACTAGGGCAAGATGAGCAGCCAGCATCCCCAGGCAGAAGTTGCTAGGAGGTGTGGTTAGCAGTTGCCAATGGGCAGTGGTAGATTGTTTGTACTCTAGTCACTGAGTGACTGCAAACCATATGCCTAGCTCACACACTGATTTTTTTGTTAAGGACTATGCATAAATGAATTTGTTTTTTTCCATTTACTTTCCTGATTGTTCTGATTGCATACTTACCTGCAAGTTTATTTTAAACTATATTTATTGCATAATAAATAATGTATCATTTAATAAAGCAAAACTTGAGTGTGTTCTAAACTTGCAGTCTTGAAAATTTTCCATTGAAAGTGAAACAGAATTTACTATTGCATAATAACAGTTTTTTCTCATTTTAAAGCATCTGAGCCATGAATGACCACACAGACTGCTGTCATTATAATTCACCAGTTTCCACATTGAATTGCAACCACTTTGATGGCATACACCTTACATATTTGATTGTGATAAAAAAAATTGCAGTGAAGTATTCCAACTTGTGTTATACAAATGCACACTAGTCCTGCAAATCCAGACTAATAACTGTTCAGCTTGATCATGACAGCAGTTATAGCTATAGTATTGGTTTTGTACACCTCAGATGTCTGTTGGTGAAAATAAATAATGGCTGCAGTAACATAGTTCAAGTTTGTTTTATAACACACATAGTAACCCAGCAAAATATTGTAACTTGCTTCACACAAATGTACATTAATCATGCAAAGCTAGATTATTGCTTGTTTAAAATAAGGAGAACACAGGAGCAAAAATTTATTTCATCCACAGACATCCACTCACTCCTATCCAGTGGTCATAGCTATTTTTTTAGCTAAGTACACCTCATTCAGATGTCTGATTGTAGTACAATAGCCACATTTATATATTTCAAGTTATTTTTCTTTTTATTATAACTGTCTAAACTCATTCCTTTTAGATAGGTTATATCCAGTGGGAAAGAGCTATGTGTAGTTGCGGATACTTTGCACAATACTCCTGCAATACCATAATAATGATTAAACAGTAGCAGTATCTTCCCACAAATTACACACTAGTCCTACAAATCCTGATTAAAACTGTTTAAAATGAGCAAATAACAATAGATTAAATTAGTTTCATTCATAAGCAGCCCGTCACTTTGCTAACAGAGTACACAAACATCTGATTATAAAAATAATAATGGTCACCATACCTCTCAGTTGCACAGATTTTTTACAGTATGTCCAGACGTTTGCCTCATATTTTTGGTCTGTTTTTCATAAAACTGTGATTTTTTGGAAAATCATTGATGAATCATTAATGACTGAAATCAGAAAATAATGACAGGCATTTAAATTTCAGACTTCATACCATTCAGAAAACTCATCCTAATGCAAAACCTGTTATTCTAAGTTTGCAAGAGAAAAATTTAAAAATTGTCCCTTTTTTGGGCCTTTGTCTCCTCTTTATGGCTTTGTCCAAATTTCATGCTCTAAGAGGTTGAGAGGTATGAATGTCACAAAAATGGATTTCAAATTTTGCTTCACTCAAACACAAAATTGCCAATGTAACGACAATGAAGGGTATTCGTTTTGGAAGTTTTATATGTAACAACCAAAATCGGCTTGCGTAGTGCACACAACTACATGCTCCTCTTTCCCACTGGATAGTACCTCTCCAAAACAATGGGCTTAGACAGCAATAATAAAAATAATTTTTAATGAACACAAAACTTTGGTTAAGTGCATTTATCCCTACAGACTATAGGACAGAGCTGCGTGTGGCTAGGGACACTACGTGAGTCTATTTTGGTTGCTGTTTCTTAGTTGGTTGTATTCAAAGGCTGCACGTACATATCCTGTATTTGTTTTTTTCCCCTAAGTTTTATATATAGCTTTAATTCACTACAATAGTTAACTAAACAAACTTTGCATCTATATGCATTCTCTAAACAAAATAAAACTAAGCATGAAAATGTAACATATGCTATTATCTACTGACTTTATTCCTCACTGATTTACCAGAAAAATCATAATTTTACAAGGATTACAGCAAAAATATGTTAAAAACAGGCATACTTTGCAAAATCAAGGACAATTGAGACACACAAAAATTACATTATTCTTGTAAAGCCAGAATATTGAACAAATGAGAACAGTCAGCCATTTGCATATGACAGCTAGCAATAATAGTTATTTTACTAATATAATGATATGTTTTGAATCAACATGAATTTTATGAACATTAAGAAGCATGAAACTCTAAATTTTTTCCATTATTGATTTACTTTAATCCTAAAAAAGTATAAGGGACAGAGCAAAAACATGAGGCAAAATCAGATACGTTCTGCAAAATCAGTGACTGTTAAGAGGTACAATGCTGCCTTGCTTCATAAAAGTCACAACAGTCCTGCAAATTCAGAATAATTATCAAATGAGAACAGTTAGTCATTTTCATAAAATGATAGCCCCTGTATCCAGTATCTATAGCTTCTTCTTCTTCTTTCGGCTTTTCCCGGTTAGGGGTCACCACAGCGGATCACCTGTCTGCTCATGATTGGCATTAGAGTTTTACGGTGTCAAGTTGCCAGCCCAGCGCCCAACCTTCCACAGAAGCCACACACACATGCACTCACATCTATGGCCAATTTAGAGTATCCAATCCACTTACAGCATGTCTTTGGGATGTGGGAGGAAACCAGAGCACCCGGAGGAAACCCACGCGACCACAGGGAGGACATGCAGACTCCACACAGAAAGCACATCAGCCGAGGATTGAATCAGAGAACCTCTTGCTATGAGGTGGCAACGCTAACCGCTGTACCACTGTGGCCGCCCTATCCAGTATCTATAGCTATTTTGCTGAAAATGCACATCTCAAATGTCTGACTATAAAACACCCACACAAGTATAATGGTTGCACAATATATTTCGTCTCCATTTTATACAGGCACAGAGGTGCTCATCAGCTAGCTTCCACAGCACACTATCCTTGCTCTGTAAAGTTGCCTACTGCTGATAACTGGTTGCCAGCCAGAATTAAAAAAAAACTTGCCTTACTCTAGCACAGCTACTGTTTTTGCCTCTACACCCATCTTTTGTCTGTTTAATATTCATGGGTTTTCTACTCTGGCCCAGAGAAGGGAGCCTGCTGATTGATTAGATAAATGCACTGCTCTCCCCTGTAGGGAGCCACAGTTGTAGTTGCTTCAACAGGCACTCTGCAGACTATTTATCTATATATTAATTAGCTTTGTTTTAAAGAAATGTGGTATTTCATAACTAAAAAAAAAAAAATCAATAGAAAAAACATTCATGGCTTCCTGTTCAGAGCAGCTGCAGCTGTTGCATCTTACTCCTGATTTTGCCATGGATCCCAGTATTATAATCTGCCACTGTTGATGGTATAGGAACATGGTCCTAACATTTATTTAAGTAACCATTCTTGATATCATAGCTTCTTAAATGAATGCAGTTAATAGCTACGTGTGACAGAAGCTCTATCAGTGAGGTTATGCTGCTACAGTTGCTACCACAGTAAGGTACAAAATGCATTCCTCTAAGAAGCTGCAGTGTCCGGTTTTGCTGTCTGTACTACTCAGCTTCTTTTCTTTTCTTTTTTTTTTTGAAGCGGGCACCAGTCTAGATTGCTCCTTTGTCTACCAGATGACACAGATATGTCATATCAGTGAAGAGAGACACTGCTAGGAAAAGCTTCTATGGCATTCTATGACATTGCTAACCTCTGTTTAATATTGGCTGTCATAGACTGCACACCGGTGGGGCTCTACATGGTCTCCATCACAGAGGTATGTGAACCGAGAAGGCCACCATTCCATGACTGCTAGGAACTGTATGATGCAAACTGGATTCAAATCAACAAGTCCAGATAGCAGTCAGGCAGGTCCCATGATTTACATATATCTGTCTATGGCATACATCTCACAGGTATTACTGCTTCCAGCAATGTGACGTTCCTCAGGTCCATCTAACTGGCAGCTGCAGGCACTCTGGCTAAATAATTTTAATACAGTTTTTGAGATCTGCTATATTTCTAGGAATTCAGACTTCATAATGACCCCTTCAGGGTATTTGAGTTGTTTTCAGTATGCACTGCAATGTATATAGTGTATACATGCATACTAAACCCCTTATGTTTTGGTACTATGTTGCAAATATTACTAAATTCTTATTAGAGTCCTGATTAAGAATATCCACATGAAGCCTGAAGAGCATTTCTAAACTGCAATGCAACACAGCACAGGCCAAATGCATACCATTGAGTGTGTGCATTCAGCCTGCTTCTGCTGCCTTGAACCATTTGAAGAGGTGGGCTATAGAATGACCCTGTCACAGCCTGTAGAATGTAACCTTGAAGAAATTGGCAGAGCAGTCCTATGACATAGGTGCAGACAGGCCACAGGGACATTGCTTGCATGGAATGCACAGCAACATCATATGCTGACAGCAGTCAGGTGAAATAGGAACAAGCAACAGCTACACAACTCAGGAACAGGCAATAGCTACACAACTCACCCCTGAGAGCAACAAGCACAATATATGGCAGTGCAATTGAAATGGGAGCATGTAGTCCAGAACTATCTGCCCTGGCAAACACAGACACATTGACAATACATTGTCACACAGATCAAACAGAGTGCACGCAGTGTTAATAACAGACTATTCTGGTCAGTTCATGGTCACATCAGACTGTGTCTCATACATCTTCACATATACTACACAGAATGGAGTTGGTTACAGTCATCATCATGTTTTGAGGGACAGAATGCAATGTTTGCTGACACACACACACACACACACACACACACACACACACACACACACACACACACACACACACACATACACACACACAATAGATGGGGGAGGCATGTTGCAAGAGGCAGGGACAAGAGTATCGAGATACTGAGCTTTCTACATCAGAAACAACTTATTCCTTCATTGGGGTTGGGACCACTATGTGAGCAAGACCCAGAACGACTCTGATGGCCTGTTGCACTATGACTCAAGCCCTCCTGTAGCAGGAATTGTGTAGCACTATGGGGCAATGACCTAGCTAGCAAATGGTGGTGAGCAATCTGTCCAATTAAGGGTAGATATCAATGACACTTATGTGAATGGTGGCAGAGTGTTGTACTGTTCCTAATGCAAGTGACAACTGTGAAGTCTGTGATGGCCCATACAAGATCTTCCCAGAAAAGTGCCCTACCCTAAAATTGGAGGTCACTGGCTATATGGGCAGTGATGGCGTCACTGGCAAGTCTCCATATGGTGGTGAAAATATGATCAGTCTGTGCCACCAGTGACCTCATAAGGCCATTTATTGCAATGTTGCTGCACAAGATGGTCTCATGGACCAGCTGGTAGCAGTGAAGACCAACCTTATACATGCTGTACAAAACAGCAATTCAGATCCATGTTAGACTCGTCAGCAGCAGACTATACTTGGATGATATCCTGGTACATCTGCACATGGCTTCTACATGCCTCCCATATGGCAGTGCAGCAGCCAACTGTGCTTGGATGATATCCTGGCACATCTGCACATGGCTTCTACATGCCTCCCATATCATAGTGCAGCAGCAGACTGTGCTTGGGTGATACCCTGGCACATCTGCACATGGCTTATACATGCCTCCCATATGGCAGTGCATGACTGCAACCTGTGACACCATCAGACACCCCTGCAAGGTTGTTCTGTTGGGGTGCATCTGCCAGATGCATTGTACTCATTTGCTGCTGGTGGTTCTTGCAACCATGGGGACCCCTCCCCCACTGAGAAAGGTGAGTGCTCAGATTGTATACCGTATTTTCATTTGTGGGTAAGGCCACACTTTGACTGTGTACTGCCAGTGAGTGTCTGTCCAAGATTAAGTTAGACAGTGTCACTGCCACTGTGACTCATGCATTTTTGTCTTATCATCACAGTCAGTCCCTGCATGAGTTTCAATTTCAGCCTGTTGTCCTGCACCAGTTTTTATAGTGGGGGTCACTACTGCTGTGGCCTGCCCTTTGAATCCAGAGCAGAAGATACAACAGAGTGAACATGATTGGAGTGCTGCAAATATGGCACCATTGCATGCATGCTAAAGTTCTCCATGCCAGAAGATTCATATGATGCTAATGTATCTCTGCTGCCATCCTGATATGGCTAATATCTGCAGTTCCTATGACAAAACATAGTCATAAACTGTGGACTGTATCGGGATAAGCTGTGATCTGTATATGGATAAGCTGTGGTCTGTATGTGGATAAGCTGTGGTCTGTATGTGGATAAGCTGTGATCTGTATGTGGATAAGCTGCGGTCTGTGTGGGGATAAGCTGTGGCCTGTATGTGGATAAGCTGTGGTCTGTATGGGGATAAGCTGTGGCCTGTATATGGATAAGCTATGGTCTGTATGGGGATAAGCTGTGGTCTGTATGTGGATAAGCTGTGGTCTGTATGTGGATAAGCTGTGGTCTATATATGGATAAGCTGTGGTCTGTATGTGGAGTGCTGCTGTATATCATGCTGACCTACTGCTTCCATCCACCATGATGTGTGGCAGTCATACCATCCTAGTTCCACTGCTCACTTCTCCAGGGATGATCACAATACAACCGCACCAGAAACTCCTCCAGCTCTGTTAGCCAGTTGCTTCCTGATGCCTCCATCCCCATGGCTGACATCTCATGAAAATGCCTTTGTCATGGCATAGTGTATCATGCTGAAATTGCTGCAGTGTATGATTCTGCCTTTTCACAGCACTGATGTCAAGGACCAATGTCTGCCATTCCTCGTACTGTAATGGCTCATTAGCACCCATTCTTTGTCCCATAATGGTTGGTCAACATGCATTCTTTGTCCTATAATGGCTGGTCAGCACCCATTCTTGGTCCTATAATGGCTAGTCAGCACCCATTCTTGGTCCTATAATGGCTGGTCAGCACCCATTATTTCTTCCATAATGTCTAGTCAGCACCCATTCTTGGTCCTCTAATGGCTGGTCAGCATCCATTCTTTGTCCCATAATGGCTGGCCAGCATGCATTCTTTGTCCTATAATGGCTGGTTAGCACCTATTCTTTGTCCTATAATGCCTGGTCAGCACCCATTCTTGGTCCTATAATGGCTAGTCAGCACCAGTTCTGGGTCCTATAATGGTTGGTTAGCACCCATTAGTTGCCCCATAATGGCTAGTCAGCACCCATTATTAGGTTCATAGGTTCATAGGTTCATACTAGGCTATCTGCCCTAGGGCATTTATAAGCCTAGCCAGAGTGTGTTTGGCTTTCGCCACCCATTTTAAATTAATTTTGCTATGCCCTTTTTTGAGGTTAGTATACTGTGCCTCTGTCTAACAGTGACACAGAAGTGATACCCGGGGTAAACCTACTATCTCCCATCCACTTATCAAGATTCCTCTTGAAGAGAGTCAGTGAAGGACTCTGCGTAACCTGGACTGGGATTTTATTCCAGAGTGAAGGGAGCCTCTGGGTTATGAATCTGTCTCTCCAGCATGTCCTATTTATTTCAGTGCTGAGGTTCAAGTCTCTTGAGCGCGTAGCTCGATGGGATTTGGATTTTCTGGGGTGCAGCATGTCCATTAATTCTGGGTTGGACATGGCTTTATACATCAGGCACAGATTGCCTCTGAGCAGGCGGTATGCCACTGAGTAGAGCTGGAGTTTCTTTAACAAGACAGCATATGGCATCTGTTTGAGCCCTTTGATCCTCTTGGTAAGGTACTTTTAGGGTCTTTCCAGTTGCTGCAGGTGTCTGGTAAGGTACATCCCAAAAGGGGCATTGTACTCAATTATGGGCCTGATGAGGGATGAGTAAAGAGGCACGATGACCCCCCCCCCCGATCTAGATGTGAATCCCTTCATGATTAGGTGGGCTATATAAAATGTTTTTCTAACCACTTTGGCCACGTGGTTGTTAAATGAGAGATTGCTATCAACTTGGGTTCCCAGGTCCCTAATTACTTCTTCCGTACTTAATGGATTACCACCTTTGTGGTAATTTGTGGGCACTTTGTTTTTGCCAAAGCGGATGACTATACACTTTTTGGCGTTTAGCTTGAGGCCATGGCTCTGGTACCAGTTGTCTGTTTCTATGCGGCCCTTTTCTAGGATGCTTGTGTCGGCTGGAGAGTCGATTATGGCACCCAGTTTGCAGTCATCTGTGAACTTGGTCAGCCACAGTCCTTCCGTGTTAGCCTGTACCTCTGAGAACTATATACCGAACAAGAGAGGTCCCAGGACTGAGCCTTGTGGGACGCCACTTGTAATTGGTTTGGAGTCTGCCATGGCTCCAGCAATACTAACCATGTGGGTTCTGTCCTTAAGCCAGTTTGGAACCCATCTAGTGACATAGGGGTTTATATTTAAGCTGGTGAGCTTATCTATAATGCCCGAGTGGGGTATTGTATCGAAGGCTTTTGCAAGGTCCAGGTAGGCTGTGTGGACCACCTTCCCCTTGTCAATGGCCTTGGTGACTGTTTCAAAGAAATCGACCAGGTTTAAGAGGCAGGATCTGCCATTAACAAAGCCGAACTGGGTAGGATCCAGTGTCTGTAGGTCCCCAATATCTTTATTTATGAGGTCCATGATGATCCTTTCCATAGCTTTGCAGACCAAGCTAGTCAGGCTTATGGGGCAATAGTTTCCAGGATCCATTGAGGCACCACCTTTGTGGAGAGGGACCACTGTTGCTGTATGCCACTCTTTGGGTACATAACCTGTAGTAAGGCTGAGATTGAACAGTAGTTTTATGTTTGGGTTTAGATCTTCTTGGAGTTCATGTAGGATGCAGCCCGGGACACCGTATGGTCCCATTGATGCTGTTTTTTTGCTTTGGAGAGGGCGGCTCTTACCTGAGCATCTGAGATGTCAGGGGGCAGCACTCTGCCTTGATAGATATTTGCCCTTTTGGTGGGGAAGGAGGGGAGAAGTTTGAGCTGAACCTGTCAGCTAGGATGTTGGCAATGTCTGTGGGTTCAGTGTATTTTTTGTCATTTTGGACTAATTCTGAGCATATCTGGGAATTCCCACCCAGGTTTCTAACATAACTAAAGAAAGCCTTGTGATTATCCTTAGTGTTCTGTGCAATTTTTCTCTCGAACCTGGCCTTAGATGATTTTATGAGTGCCCGTAGTTTTTTGCTAATACTGATCAGAGATGCCTTCCCTTTTTGGGATTTTGCTCTATCATGTAGTAGCTTCCTCCTTCTATTGTATAGTTTGTTTATGACTGGGGTCCACTAGACAGGACGTCTAACTTTGGAGGATTGGGTCTTGGTTTTATTTGGGATTGCATGATCCATGCATTCCTGAAGGTGTTCATAGAATGCGTTTATAAAGGATTCTGCGGTCTGCCCCATATTTTCCACTGTGGTTTTCTGGGCAGGGGCTGGGGTCGGGATGTGAATATCTAGTGAGATTAGTTTATGGTCTGATCTTACCAGTGAGGGATACACTTCTGGTCTGGAGCATAGAGTCCCCATGTTGGTGATGATCAGGTCCAGTATGTTTTCCCCTCTTGTGGGAGTGGCAACACGTTGTTCCATAGCATTTGAGTTTATAAATTCTAGGAACCTTTGGGCTAGGGTGTTGGAGCTAGAGTAATGCTCCCAGGCTATGTTAGGGTAGTTGAAGTCGCTCAATATAATGGTGTTTGGAGAGACCTTCATATTTTCCAGTGTTCTCAGGAAGGCCGAGTGGGGTTCCTGGGTTTGGGAGGGTGGTCTGCAGCAGGCTATAAACTGGAAGGCAGTTTTACCCACTGTTAGTTGCACATGGATAGTCTCTGATGCTTCGTGCTGTGCCACCAACCTGGAGGTGTGGGTATCTTTGACGGATATTGATACTCCCCCTCCTTCTGTGGTTCGGTCCAAGTTTTGAGGCCTGAAAACATGGTATGAGGTATAACCTGGTAGTGCTGGGGTGCTCTCGGGAGCCTTGAACCAGGTTTCTGTTACTGCACAGATATCGATGTTCTCCATGCTAAGGAGAGTTTCGAGTGCATGCATCTTGAGGTTTAGACTTCTGGCGTTGAGTAGCATTACTCTTAGTTTCTTATCCCTTGTGATACCTATGGAGGTGGGTTTGTCTTTTGAGCCTTGCCTAAAAAAGGCATTATGGTGGTGGCAAGAGCCTTTGCCAATATCCAAAAGCCCAGGGGTGACAGGTGCAAGCCGTCCCTAGCGAAGCATCGTGGCTTGTCGAGCATGTCATCCCAGGCAGACAGGCATTGGATCCCCTTTGAATGACACCAATACTTAAGCCAATTGTTGAAATTGATCATCTTGTCTTCATATTGTGGCATCATTCTTGGTGAGGGTAAGATGCTACTCAAGGTGAGGGTCATACCGGCCTGGGCTACATGCTCAGAGTGCTCCTCTATGTCTCTTTTAATGTAGTCCAGGGAGGTACGTCTCAGGTCATTCACACCAGCATGGACAATGACTGAGTCATATTTGTACTTGGCTTGGAGTGACCTGAGTGCTTGTGTTATGTGGCGGATCCTAGCGCCCGACAGGCAGCTCACCGTGACCTTCTCCTTGTTCAGCCTGGTGAGCGGGACGTCAGTGTGCCTGATGATAGAGTCACCTATTACAAGTGTATCAGGTGTGTTGTTTAGCCTTAAGGGCTGTGACTGTTCGGCACACTGGCTTTGTGAGCTATGTGTTGCACGTATTTTGTTTTGGGGTAGCGGTTGCTTGGGTGTCTGCTTTGGAGGTCTCTGCTGCTTAGGCAGATTTTTATTTAGAGCCTCCGAGTATGTTTTTGTGTGTTTATGTGTTTGGTTTGCTGTCGTGGTAGGTCTATGTGAGACTGGAATTGTTGTGAGTGTGGTTTCCTCCTCCTCCTGACTGGTTACACCAGTACTGAGTTGAGAGAGCTTAGCCTCCAGTTTGGCTATATGGTTGCATCTCTCACATGTGTTGGAATTTGTTGGGAGGAGGAGAGGGTTGTCTGTGTACATGAGGCAGTTGTAACATTGCCTCAAGATTCCTAGATTCACCAGCTGGACTGGAGAGGAGATTGGCAACTGACCTTTGGACATGCTAGAATAGTATTGGGAATTCTTTTATAACTGAAAAAAAGGGCCAATGGGGAACAAAGTACTCAAGGGGAGTTTGTGAGGGTGTAGTGCTTTTAATTTTTTAGTGCTGACTTATATAATTTCTTTAGTGAGCAAATGCCAGGCTTTAGAGTGGTTATAGGGTGTTTATTATGAGAACTAGATCAGTTCTACGGGAAAAAGTGAAGAGCAGAATTTGTGGAGCCGAGAATGGTTTAAACCCAATTAAGCGGCGCTGCCCGATGCTGCGTTATGCGCAAAATCTTGCAAAGCCGCGCTAAAGCGGGTTTTATACAGGAGGACTTGAAAGAGCTAGAAATTGGCCCAAAATGGCCAATATACTACCAGATTCTTGTGCTGGGAACACTCCTCCAGGGATAGATAGGCTGCTCCAAGCTCCCCACTGCCACTGGTGAACAAAGAAGCCTCCCTTTATCCAAGAAAGGAAATGGGCAACACAGGAACTTTCCAAAAGTCCAGAATACAGCAAAGCCTGTATTTGGACTACTCTAGGTCAGGAAAGATGGGAAACAAGGATACTATATATATTTTTTTTGCAACATTCAGCAGGAAAATGCAATAAGTATGTAACACAGGCTAGCGCACTTGAGTGTGTAGCCTCAACAGGTAAATGCAACAAACAGGACAAACTTTAAAAGTGCACGGGAAAAAACAACTTTAATCAGTTTAAAACAGTTCAAGAAGCAGAAATACTTGCAGTTTAGCTAGATCGGACAGTCGCCCAGGTAGTAGCAGGAAAACAAACACTTTTATCAGGTTAGCAGTCGCTCTTTTAGCCTCTCTGCTGCTAGCACCACTCTGCAGGACCACAAGGAGCTTGGCTGAGTAGTAACAAGCGCAAAAAACGCGCCAAAGCAGTTTTTATACAGGGGGACTTGAAAGAGCTAGAAATTGGCCCAAAACGGCCAATAGACTACCAGATTCTTGTGCTAGGAACACTCCTACAGGGATAGATAGGCTGCTCCAAGCTCCCCACTGCCACTGGTGAGCAAAGAAGCCTCCCTTTATCCAAGAAAGGAAATGGACAACACATGAACTTTCCAAAAGTCCAGAATACAGCAAACCTTGTATTTGGACTACTCTAGGTCAGGAAAGATGGGAAACAAGGTCAGGAAAGATTGGCCCTCTAATGCCTGGTCAGTACCTATTCTTCCCAACAGGCACTGCTTTTAGGTCCTGACTGCCTGTAGCAGGATATCCTTTTCATTATGGATGATTTTATCCAGCTTGCCCTCCAGCTATGTAGACACCTGTGAATACAAAAACATAGCTATAGTGTATATACTGCTAGGGCAGTGGTAACCTTCATAATCCATACACCATAGTCAAAGGGACAGGTATAGGAGTATAATATACTGTAGTCAGAGGGATAAATATGGGAACAAATATAGCTGTTCAAATTGCTACATATAGGCAGACCTGCCTGGTCAGGTCCAGGGTCTCTTGTAAGGCTCACTGGGATGTAGAGGGAAGACAGTCAAACCTAGTACCACCATTAGGGTGACATCTATGGAAACACAGGTGACACAGCTATACAGTACTATAGTGAAGAGAATATAAAGGAGTAGACATAGCAGTGTTATACCTAGCACCTTACGCTACCATATACTTTCCACAGGGTACATCCTGTCGAAGGACTTATAGAAATATATTGGGGCAGGTTATGGTGGTTCAGTGTTGCAGTGCATGCTGAGAAATAACTGAGATACCACTGAAGGGGTTATCATGAAGTCTCTATTCTAGAAATATAGCAGATATCAAAAACTAAACTGTGTCTTGATAGTTTGTAATTTACTTGCTAATCCCACTGAATTTCACAGATGATTCTAAGTCCAAGCTGTCGTCTGAATGAGAAAAAAAAAAATTTAAATAGAGTACTGGAGTTTGCTTGTGTTAACAAGTTGCAGTTCCTTGTTTCCAATGTATAATACACAGATTAATATTTTATGCACAAAAAGTCATTAAGAAGTGTGCATAATACCCATCTGATAAGGTTATAGGTCAAATGCATTCAGTCACTGGCTTTTGATTTATAATCTGGCTGGGCATCATATAAATGCCTACAGCATCTTATGCCATTTAATTTCTTTGTAGTATATGGATTGCCTTGATCATGTTTAAAAACAGTTAAATTACATCCTGGTTCAGCACTGCTATAGTGTGAGACCTGACCTTAACAATGCTTAGAGAGGTGCTTAACAATTGTTAAGTACCCCCTATGCATTATTAAGGTTGGGTCTGCACTAAAAGCAGACACTGCTGACCAGTAAATTAACAGCAGCAGGGCATGAAATAGCTTTATTTCAACTCTTGTTTTTGTCTGCTGTCTGCTAAAGTGCACAGAGTATTTTGGTTACAATTGCTTCCCTTAGCTATGGAATACATAAGGATATCAACTACTCACCCATTGCTTTACTGGTTTTCAAAGACAGCACAACACTTCACATTTCTTTTTTATCTTGATTGTAACTAATTTATAGTACATGGACCAGATAAATCTCCATGCACTACAAATAATTATGATCGGTTCTCCAGTCGTAGTATGTTCTTGACATCAATGTTAAGATTCATTTCTCGAGCTTCACCCTCAAAATGAATTTCTTGGCACCCATGTTTCAAGCACATAATAAGTAAGTTATGATTGGTGATCCAGTCATGATCCTTTATATCGTCATCAATACTAGGAAATTACAAGAACTTACATTGTGCAACTGCGTGTTGCATATCAGTTAAATTAGGGGGAAACAGACTTTTTTTGGCTGCGGAGTCATACAGAGGTGCTATCTGTATAAAGCTATGATGTAGTTATTTTTGTTATATATTGTTAAGCTGTGCAAAAAAAATGTGTTTGCAGCTCCTCCATTTTGTCTTACATGTTGCTTAGTGGCATTTTTGAGTGACAGAAGTTTTAGAACGTTGCAGGACACAGAAGAGGCAGTTTTCAGTGTTATCATTTCTGGTAAACATTTTTAGTATGTTACCTAAATGTTATGAAAATGTATCTTGACTTCCTGTAGCCTCCTTTTTTATCCAGCATGTGTAGCAAAATCTAATTTCATTGTATTTCTAATATTTGCTTTTAAGAAATATCTAATGCCTACATATCAGGTTTCAGCATGCACTGAAAAGACAAATATTTATTAATGAAGTCAGTGCCCTGCAAACAAAGAATATGTGAGCTGTTGGAGTAATCGCACAGACTGGCTGTAGGATACCAATGAATTGTTTTATGATAACTTTGAACTACAAATGTCTACAAAGCTGGATTAGACAATGTTTTCTTTAAATGTACTTATTTAAAACAACTAAATGCAACAGAAAACATATCAGAGCATTGTATTATGCATTTTAAGTTAACAGTACTAATATTTAACAAACGTTGAACTCTGCTACTGCATTGCAACTACTCAGCATGATGATGCCTTAATATCAAAAGGTGCCCAGTTCAGTACTTGTATACCAGATAACTAAAAGTGGTCCGTTTTCCTCCCACATTACAAAGATATGCATCTGGAGCATTTCTTCTGGGCCTCTGCTGAAAATTGACCCGTTCCAAGTCAGATTTTCTGACTAAACAAATGTTAAATAAATAAATAAATGAAATAAATACAATTACCACATCTCATATTGTGCATAAATGCTTGCCTTCTGTAAGTATCCATGGGCCAGTTTGTGCATCTGCCATGTTATTCTCAAACTGAATTTGTTTTAAGCTTTGCTGGGCTTCTCCTGTGAAAAGATTTAATTATTCATATGAAATTTCTTATCCACCAAAACAGGCAAAAATTAACTATTATTCTAATAGATGAAAATAATAAACCAATCTCAAAACATAGAGTCATGATACGTATTGTTCAGCATTTGGAAGAATTGTGATCTTGACCAAGTAGCCCTTTAATGGGGTTGGGTTACATTGCAACACATGCTTCCTCAGCAGGATAGTGTGACCTGTAAATGTCCAGTTAGAAATGCAAAGCTCTCTTTTTTTTTCACTTATCTTACACGTCAGGCTAGGCTACAAACAATCTACCTAATCAACAGCTTATCATGAACCTATGAATATGCTACTATCTGCTCACAGCACAATCTTATCATCCCCCTCAGCACAGCAGTGTAATACAATTTCCCTTAGGTTGTTATGACAACCCCATAGACACATGAGAATGCAACTTGCACTATCTACTAATGGTGGGTTGTCCTACCAGTATGTGGTATTCAGCTGTGGCAGTTAGAGCCACAGTCCTAACACACTGAGCTACCATTCTAGCCACCTGTTGGTCAACAGTCAGAGGCAACACGAATGAGAGGATGCAATTCCCATACCTCCATAGAAATAGTACTAGTGTCTGCATGTGTGGGAGACATGCAGGACTCTACAGTCAACCAGTATGACAAGACTGTGCTAAGACATCTGCCTGAACAAGACCACACAATCAGTACTGCACTTGGGCACTCATGGGTAGGGTAGATTGCAGTACAGTGGAACCAATAAAGAGACCAAGGAAGTGCACTGAGGATAAGACTGCAACCTAGTATAGTGGAGTTTGTCATTTAATCTAATTAAAAATTGGGAAGGGCTGTTAAAAGCACTGGAATCCATGCAGTTTAAAAGAAGTGCACCCGTCACTAAAGAAACTGTCCCACAGAATTGAAATAGCTTAAAGTGGGGGACTGTATCCATCCAGTTTCCAGAGGTAATGTAATTGTATAAGCTGAGAATCTTATATCTGTATTTAATTTCATGCTGCCTTTTATACTTTGGTTGTATAGCTTGCATTATTCATTCTGAATGCTATTTGTATAATTTAAAAAATATATATATTTTTGTTTATTTCTCTTGTGTGTACCCTAAGCTGAACAAAACAAAAAAAAAAAACAGTTTGCTGAAATCAGTGTTCTACTCTGGTTAACAAAGCAAACAAAAAATAACTATATGGAAACTTGAAATGCAGTTTGTTTCTATTGAAATTGAGAGTGCAGTATGCTGCAGCTGCCTGCTTAAAGATGAGACCTAGGATGGTTACAGACAATGACATGCTCATACATAGCAATGCAGTAGCACACACTAAGTGCAGTGATAGTATGTGTGCTCATATATAATGATGCAGTAGTACACACTAAGTGCAGTGAAAGTGTGTATGCGTGCTCATATATAACGATGCAGTAGTACACACTATGTGCAGTGGTAGTGCATATGTGTGGTCATACATAATGATGCAGTACTACACACTAAGTCCAATGATGGTGCATATGCATGCTCATACATAACGCAGTAGTACACACTAAGTGCAGTGATAGTGCATATGCATGCTCATACTGTACATAGCGATGCAGTAGTACACACTAAGTGCAGTGATAGTGCGAATGTATGCTCATACATAATGCAGTAGAACACAGTGCAGTGATAGTGTGTATGTCTGCTCATACATAACAATGCAGTAGTACACACTATGTGGCGTGATAGTGCATATGCATGCTCATAAATAACGATGCAGTAGTACACACTAAGTGCAATGATAGTGCATATGTATGCTCATACATAGTGATGCAGTAGTACACACTAAATGCAGTGATAGTGCATATGGATTTACACACAGTATGCAGTAAATGAAAAAAGAAACAGCAAAATAAACAAAACAACAGAGCACATTACAGTAATTTATTTAAAATGGTGCACAGGTAAGAACAAAAAAAACACAGAGTACTTTGAGCAGAAAGGTGTGTTTCTTTACTGCTATATGATTTTAATATAATGTCTATCATATTGATTACAGTAGTGATGTTTATTCTGTTCTTCTGCTGATTTTGAGAATGGTGGTGATTTTGCTTTTTGTCTGCAAGTGACTTGCTTTGTTTCTGCCACTTTGCTTATTAAACTGGAAATGCCTTGTGTTCCTAAATTTAGTTTCTGTTTTGCCACATTGGCTACTGCTAACATGCATTGTATGCAGATTTTGCTTATCTTATGTGAGTTATTTTATATGCATCCCCTGTGTTGCACATATTAATTATAAATTATCACTTGTTCTTACTGGGTATCATGATGGTTTTCCCTGTAACTGACACAAGCATTATTTTGTTACCTAAGCACATACTTTACAGTTTGTGGACAGAAAGTTTGTTACTGTGACATTAATTCTCAGCTAGTTGTATTATGGCCTGGAGACTACTCCAAATTATTGGGTTGCTACAGAAATGTTCCAGCTAGAACTGGGTTGGAGGTTAGTCGAATCGTTAAGGTGTTTACTTTATAAATGGAAGATACAGGGTTTGATTCTCACCTTTGATGGGAAATTGGCTAGGTATAAAATGGTCAGCTAGTATAGTACGTGCTTATAAGCTCCAATTGTTCTCACAGAGACATCCATTTTGGTGTGTCAGGCTGTAAAATTTCCAACAAAAATTTGTGGTAGGGCATTATCGCTGGTTTGTGTATCAATTATGTTTAATTGGTTTTTGATTAGCTTTCAACTGTTATTAATTTATAATTATTATTATAAACATTATGCGGTAAGTTTCT
Organism: Protopterus annectens; assembly: GCF_019279795.1. Lineage (NCBI taxonomy): Eukaryota > Metazoa > Chordata > Ceratodontiformes > Protopteridae > Protopterus > Protopterus annectens. The sequence continues at coordinate 78,216,076 of NC_056745.1, read as the reverse complement.
GCTTTTAATAATGTGCTTCATGTGGCTAATGTACATATGAATGATGTACAAGCCCCTGCAGATGTTATTAGTGGAGGGGGAATGTCAGAGAACACCAATCCACCACAGAGCAAGTGACTGTCTTGGAAAAGAATGAAGTGTCAGCAGTGAAAGAACCTGTGAAGGTGAGAGAAATAAAAAAGTCCCCCATATGTGACCCAGGCACAGATGGCAGTTGTGCTGTGCTGACCTGTGTGCAGGAGGGCAAGGGGCAGTTACCACCATGACCACCAGGGACACCACCAGGCACAATGTTGCAGAAAACAAATAAAAATAGCATTTATTTAAATTTGTAAAAATTGGAAGTGTAACTTGTTGCAGAATGTACTCAGCCTACAGTAATCAAAGATGACATAAAGAACAAATGTACTCGCAGCCTGTTACACATATATACAAGGTTTTATAGGGAGCCACAATTAAGGTAAAGGCAGCCTGAGAAGGCTCTGTAAAGAAACTGTACAACACAGGTCCAAGGCACATACACAGTTCCTCCTCACTGCACAGGTACAATCTAACACAGGTTGCAGAATATGTATTCCCAAGCATTCCAACAAATGCAGACAGCAGCAATAATGTACAATGGGTGAAAACAACACCCAATAAACAGTAGCTTGTGTGTGTGTGTGTGTGTGTGTGTGTGTGTGTGTGTGTGTGTGTGTGTGTGTGTGTGTGTGTGTGTGTGTGTGTGTGTGTGTGTGTGTGTGTGTGTGTATGTGCACGCACGCGTGTTTGCACATGTGTGTTCTGTGTTTGCACATTTGTGTGTGAGTGTGTGTGTATGTGTGCATGTACATGTGTGTGTGTGTGTGTGTGTGTGTGTGTGTGTTTGTGTGTATGTGTGCTGGGCATATCTAAAAAGGCCACCTTATTCAATTTCACAGTTTAACTCATTCTTGGTATATACCTGAAAGACAATTTGGAGGAAAAACTAAGCGACACAGGCAAACAAAATCTTAGCACTTATAGAATGCATTATGGAAATAAGATTTCTAATACATTTTTTCCTTTGTAGTAGAGGAACTACCCATTCAATTTTTGTAAAAGGTAGATATTTAGTCTCATATTGAGACCCAGAATATGGCAGTCAGTACTGGAAAAGAATAATAAGATTTTAACCTAGAGCAAAGACCTAATTCCCGGAGATATATGAGCCTGCCGACACCATATACCAAATGCATTTGTCTGAAAATTTACTTTGGAAATGGTAGGCCTTGTTAACACAAATAACCTGCACCCAGTTTGAAGGATGTCATTATTTATGTAGAGGCAGCAAATCCTTTTATATATTTTGTAGATCATTCCCAGAATAATCTCAGCTGGAAAGATACCTGTTTCTCCCAGTGTATTCCAACATTTCCATCACCATCCACTACTGCACTGTTTGCAAGGATAAAGATTCACAATATTTACTCTAGACCCTTATTGGAGCATCACTCAGATGGATGGTTTAATGCACTCATGTCTTCCCAAGACTTGCATTTTCTTCCTTAATGAAGCACTGAAAAGACAAGTTTTAGAAAACTCCAACTTCATTCAACAATACACTCATTTCTCGTAAACAAAGGAATAGTCTCATTGTCACTTTTATGAGTCCTGACAACTTCCATTATGAATGCAGACTTTCAACAATCTGGTTGCTGCTTCACATATATTAATGACTATACAATGAGTGTGTTCTATCTCTGAGTTCACAAAAGCAATTCCGAAGTAATTCCATAAAATTGAGAATTTATGGCGTGGTCAGATCTTGTGTTATTTTTTCTCTGCTGTCACAGATGTGTTTAATCACCAGAATAGCCCACATTATCTCTCATTTTATGATTGACATACAATGTTACTTTTCTCATCATTGGTAATATTTATAATAATACTGAACATTTGTTTTATATTACTAATAATAATCTGGTCTAAATACTGTATTTCAAAACTAAAAATGAGCGGTAAATTTTCACGGCCAAACAACCAATCCAAGGTTTGTCAACACACTACATCATGATTTTAAGATGGAAAATTAAATTATTAATTCGTAACAGCTATTGGTCCTTGAGTCAATTCTTCATCAGCATAGATGTCTGTAAGCAGTAATAATAGCAATATCAGGCACTCTACTACTGATGTGTGTTGTGCATATTCTTGGGGCGAAGATATTGATACATGTAATTATAGCATCTTAAAACTGGTAAATGCATTGAACATCAAGCCTTTTTCATGGCATGGCCATAGTAACAAACACCACCATGGGACTTAAAGAAGGCCCAGGTCTGTTAGGTCCACGTTCTGTGGTGCGATAATACTGGTCCTCTTTCCAAGAATGTGCCCACCAATACAATAGCATCAGATACCTGTTTAAATATATGTTCCACATCTTTGATCTTAGGTTCATTTTATCACAACTAGATTTTAGTGTGAATACTGTTGGTGGTGAACTTTATTACGTTATGTTCACAAAGTGTGGTGCTTTGACTTCAACATAACGCAGGGTATTTCCCATTCTTTGTGGTTGCACAACCATGGATTTTGTATATGTAACATTCAGGGAAGTGGCTTGAGAGCCCTATGTCAGACTACAAGGGGGCAAAGCCTCCACATAAAAAGTAGAAATTTAAAGTTTTGTTTAGGGGATATATGTTTGTGTTTTGCTTGAGTGGTTGACCTTGTTTTCTACTGTAAGTGTGTGTGTGTGTGTGTGTGTGTGTGTGTGTGTGTGTGTGTGTGTGTGTGTGTGTGTGTGTGTGTGTGTGTGTGTGTGTGTGTGTGTGTGCGTGCATGGGTGTGTACATGTGTAAAACATTTATTTTATTAGCCAAAAAGTCTGCCTCTGAGGGCTTTACAAAATCACTTCCTGGCTAAGAATACACGTTATCGTTAATTATATCAGGTAAAGATTACAAGAATTGAAACAAAAAGTAAAAAAAAAAATAGCTCTTTCCCAAACCATTTGTATATCTAGTCAGCCTTATTGGTAAAAGAACATTTGCATTGTTGTTTGAAATAAAGATAAAGAACTTTGGTACTACCGGTACAGGGTTCAATATTATCAAAAATATTTCTAATGATATGTTTCTCTTGGATTTTAATTTTCTGTTGTTATCACCATGCTTGTGTTTGAAAAGAGTACTGTGATTATCAAAACACAAAAGCTATAATAACTTTTAAATTCTCTGATGAATCATTATATAAAGGAAAAATGTCAAAACCGATGAGTGATAGTCTTATGTGAATGCAGCTATAAACAGCACAAGATGGCATGTTCAAGAAAGCAATTATTGTTTCTTACATAGGTTCTGTGCTCAGCCACAAACACTAATTATGACCAAACAGTGATTCATCTAGTAAATACCTGGAAAGTAGCCTACTCAGGTGAAGTAACTAATAAGTATTTCACCTAACTGTCTCTCTGTGAATCAGCTCTAACTAGAAGTTACCATATATTACGCATCTTCTTATTCCATACATATTTTCCTATTTGTCCAACACGTAGTTTGGATACATTTCTCCTGGTCATCAGTGCTGACGTTTGGTGAAAACAGCAATAAACAAAATGGTAACCATTTGAAATGTCAGGACCTGCTAGAGTGAGTCCCAAAATATGGAGAATGAATGACCAAAAGATCAAACTTACATATAAGTCCAAGATGCCATTTCAAAGGATCATAGGATCATAGGAGGTTACTAGGCTAATGGCCCTGGAGCCCTTACAAGCTTAATCACGAGTTTATCCCCCAAAAAAGAAACCTCAGTCAGCACCTGTCACCCCTGTCAATGAGGGACATAGGTGGAACCCCTGGGACAAATTTGTGGTTTCCAATCCACTCATCAAGGTTGCACTTGAAGAGGGTCAGTGACATACTCTGTATGACATATATGGGAAGTCTATTCCAGAGACAGGGCAGCCTCTGAGAGACAAACCTGTCCCCCCATCAGGTTTTGTTAATGTTGCATATTAGATTTAGGACGTTCCTGTGAGTAATGCATGAGGAGTTAGATTTACAGATATGGAGCATCTCTAGTAGGGCAGGGTCTGAGATTGCCTTGTAAGTGCGACACAGATCACCTCTGAGCAATCTGTACAATACCAAGTAGAGTGACAGTGATTTGAGCCTGTCCACACAGAACAGGTGTTGGAGGCCATGGATTCTCTTTGTGAAGTATTTCTGTGGCTTTTCCAGCTGGTGCAGATGTTTGGAGAGGTACATACCTAATAGGGCGTCATACCGAATTATTGGCCTAAGGAGAGAGGAGTACAGAGAGGTAATAACCTCCTTTTTTCTGGATGCAATAATTTTACTTATGAGATGAACTAAGTAAAAGACTTTTCTGACCACTGCCGCTGCATGATGGTTGAATGTGAAATTGTTGTCAACCTGTATTCCCAGGTATTTCACTACAGGTTGCATGCTTAGGGGGTTGCTGTTGATGTGGTTATCAGTAGGGGCCATGTTTTTGCCAAATGGTATGATAATATATTGTTTTGCATTTAACTTAAGGCCATGACTTTGGCACCAGTCATTTGTTGCTGTGAGATCCTCTTGTAGTATGTTAACATCATATGGGGAGTCAGTGACAGCACCCAACTTAACAGTCATCCACAAACTTGGTCAGAGCCACAGGCCTTTTGCCTTTGCCTGGACATCTGAGAAGTAGATGCCAAACAGTAGAGGTCCCAGGACAGATCCCTGGGGAACACCACTAGTGACAGGTCTGCTGTTGGAGGTGGAGGCACCTATTTTGACCTTGTGGGTCCTATCGGTAATCCATCTGGCCACCTACCTGATGAGATTGGGATTTACGTCAAGTTGTGCTAGCTTTTTGATGATACCCGCATTGTGGATTGTGTCAAAGGCTTTGGCCAAGTCAGGGAAAGGTGTACGTACTCTTTCCCTCATCTAGGGCCTTGGTGACAGTCTCAAAAAAGTCAACCAGGTTCAACAGGCAAGATTTGCCCTTGGCGAATCTGAACTGGGTGGCGTCAAGTGCTTGGAGATTGCCCATGTCCTTGTTTATGAAGTACATAATAATACACTCCATGGATTTACAGATTAGACTTGTCAAGCTAATGGAGTGATAATTTCCAGGGTCAGTAGTGGCACTACCTTTGTGTGAATATTCCCTTTAGTCCAGGGTATGGCAATCTCGAAGTTGGTATGCACGTTCAGGGGTATGAGGAGCTTGCCCTTCTTGAAAAAAAAGAAGTTTTAAGAAAAACAGAGATTTTTGAGATTCGATCTTCTTTGGATTTTGGGTCTTTTTGTTTTTGTCTTGTCAGCACTCAAAATTTTGAGTGCCATCATTTCAATCGGGAGCTAAATAAAACATATTGTGAGGAGCATGTACAATGGTGGACCTGCCACATCAAAGATGATTTTCTTCCTGCTTTGTGGCTCAGAAGAAACTTCTGTAATTTGCAGTATCAGTCGTGCTAACAAAGGAAAAGGAGAAGCCCATTTGTATCATCAAATGCAATTTCTGCAAATTTGAAAAGAGCAAGTGCTGTTCACAAATTAATTTCAGTGACAGTGAATGGGGGAGTACAGCAGGGCTCACCGCAGAAACAAAATTGTTGGATTGTTCATTGAAAGTGGTTTTGGCTAACAGTTTTTAGGGTTTATTTCCATTCACCAAAATTACCATCGGTGACTCGACAGGAATCCAGGAAAAGGACTTAGTAGCACACAACGTGAGAACAGAAAATGACCTTTTGAAACCATATGATTTACCGTTCCCATCACCATGATGAAGTTGCCAGTTTGTTCAATTTACTCTTGTTCTTACAAGACTGTGCTGTATGTATGCCTTGCCTCACTCTCCCACTAACGCTGAATCATAACTATTTCTTATAAATATTTCCATTCATCTGCAACAATCGAATGAAGTGATATTTCTGCATGATCCTCCTGATTCTTTTGATATCTGTTTGAAAGTTTACCTCATCATTTGCAATGTATTTTCAATTGCTACATTCTTGATATTGACTGAGTCCTTTAAGATACCTTAATGCGTTTATTGTGACCCCCCTGCTCCCTTTTTCTTTATATGTTTGCAGACCGAGTTCCACGAAGAGGTACTTGTAAATTCTCAGCCACAGATGTACTATATTGATTCATTTTCATTGAATAACTCGTTGTTTTCAATAGCCTGACAAACATGAAACCTCCACAACAACATACAATACTCTGTCAGATCCACATTATTACATCATTAATACACTTCTAACATTGCTGTTTTATCTAACTCCACGAACCCACATCGATGACATTTATTTATTTATTGACATTTGATTAACGGGGAAGTTCGACTAAGCAGAAGCCCATTTTCAGCAGAGCTCCAGGGAAAAAAGCTCCAAAAACTGTAAAACGTTTTAAGAACAATAATTTTACAATCTTCAAAAAGAAAAATAAAACATCTGCAGTTTAAATAATTGTAACAAAGCAGACACAAAATAAAACCATTGATTAAGAATCATACAAGTAATATGACAATCATTTAATATTAGAGAAATTTTAGCAGTTTGTAGAGAAATTAAAGGTAAGTTAGTCTGATACAAACAAGAATTGCAATATGAAGTGAGGGAAAAACACTTTTCTCATTTTACAGTATACTTAGAGATAAAGTCAGGGAAGAGAATTTGATAGAAGTAAGGAATTAAGTGAAGAAGGGCGAGTAAAGCGGAATAAGGAATGAAAAGGTACTTGTTCACATTTAGCGATATAGTTTATCCTGGTTTGAGCAAGAACAGAGACACATTTTAGTTAGGATGTCTTTCAGAGTGGCACTTGGCTCTGAAGTCTTTCCGTTCATTGGTTGTGTTATATGTCTTTCAAAGTGTTTTTTAAAGATCAGATGGAGGGTATTGACCTAATGGATACAGATAAGGAGTTCCTGGACTTAGCAACCTTTTATGAGTACAGACAATGCCCAGCAGATTTGCTAGGTTTGTAGACAGATTAGGAGTTTATGGCCACTGCATAGCAATGACTGACTGGGAACATATAATTTTAGTACTGGACAGGCAGATGGATGCTGGATCATTTTATAGGTGGCAAGATGCTGTGTACATGTTAGTTGATGAGGCTGTTCCACCAATTTAGGCTTTTAAGTGCTATACAGTGGTGAGTTCTGAAACTGGTATATGCTGCAAATTTAGCAACTTTGTTATAGCATTGATCACATTTAAATTTTTATGAAGCCTGAAGGTTAGTAAGGATAGGAGTGCCATAAAGAAGAGAGGGGAGAAGATAAGTAGTGGCAAATGAAGTTTTTGTTGCATTGGCGAGAACGTTTTTGGTACTGTAAAGCATCCCTAGCTTTTGATGAGTTTTCCTTATTCAAGTTTGTATATGCAGGTCAAATGTTAGATTATCATCCACAATCACCCCTAATAATTTGCTATTAGAAATTATTTCAATGGTTGTATTATTAAGAGAGAGGACTTTAAATTTTGTTATTACATGAGAGAGGGATTTGGGAGGAAAAAGTAGTAATTTGGTCTTTTTTGGATTGAGCATGAGTTGTGAGTTAGAAAGCCATGTTTCCGTGGCTGTTAAAGCTTCCTGAGTAATTATTTGGAGGTGTAACATGTTGTCAGATGTGCAAATGAGAGTGGAATAATCTATGCATTGTATCAGGATGACCTGTTGTGCGGATGTATAGAGGGTTTTGGTGAAAATGTTAAAGAGGAGGGGACCAAGCCTTGTGGTACACTGGTGGTGAATGGGAGGCAAGGAGAGAGTATTCAGCATCATTTTACTGACTGATATCTATTGGACAGATAGATTTTGAACCACAGAAGGGTGGGCTGAGAGTGACCTAATGAGGACATTTGAAGTAGAAGTTTGCTGTGACAAACTGTATCGAATGTTTTAGACAAGTCTAGAAATAAGGAAGAGACTAGTTTGCCATTATCTCTAACTTTGACAATATCCATATAGGTTAGGTCAATGCTAGTACTAAAGGAAGGATGGAAGCCATGTTGTGTAGGGGATAGGAGTTCTTCCTGCAGAAGATAGTCTAGCAACTGTTTTTGGATACATTTTTTCATGTATTTTGGTGAGGGGATATAAGATTGCTATAGGTCTAAAGTTATTAATGTCTGCTGAATTTCCTCCGTTGTACAAAGGGATAATGTGTGACTTTTTCCAGAGGGAGGGAACATGGGATTTCTGGACTGACCTATATACCTATATAAAAGGATTGAGCTAGGATAGGCAATGCTATTGCCTGCTATTTTCAGGCAGTCACTTGGAAGGTCATCAGCTGAAGAAGAGCATGGTATAAGTTTGTTTAAGAGTAGTTTTATATATAATGTGGACACAATTTTGAAGGTGAAAGTGGATATGGTTATATGTGGATGTTAGGCAAGGTTGGAGTTAGATGTTGAGGAATCCTTGGTTAGAGCTGTTATACTATCTATAAAATAAGAGTTGAAATGTTTTGCCTTTTCGAGTGGTGAGTTACCGGGATAGGTGTTTGGGTTGAATTTTTGGCCTGGATGTAAGATTTCTTTAATGGATGTGTAAAATCTTTTAGCATTGTGTTTAGTATTATTCTGAAAGTTATTGTATTATAGTTTTTTGTCTTCGTTTAGTTGATTTTTAGTACAATTGCAAAGCATTCTGAAGTTTTCATGATATTGAGGTGTTTTATATTTTTGACATTCTTTCCTTGCTTTTTCGCTATCCTACATTGGCATTCTACTCTTTTTGGATAGCCAAACTGCATTATTTGTTTTTAGTCTCTTCTTTTTGGGAGGTACAAGGCTATTTAGAATATTTAGAAACGTTGTATTGAATTCATTTACAGCATCGTCTAAGGGAAGGATTTTTAGGAAGTTCCAGTTAATAGATGATAGTGTAGTAATGAACATTTCTGGGTTAAACTTGGAAAGGTTGTGTGTTATTTTATAAATATGCTGTTTAACTGGATATGTGAAATGTCTGGTCATACAGAATGGTAGATGATCACTGAGAGAGTCTGACATTGTACCTGTGGTGGAGCATTTGCTAGGGTCTGCTACCAGGATACAGTCTAATAGGGACTTTGATGTCTTGTTCTAATGTGTGGGGCTATTAATTAGTTATGTGAAACCATATAAGTTCATGTTAGATGTAGAGTTAACTGTCTTGCCAGTTGATATTCACATCACCTAGTAACATTTTTTCTAGTGGAAATGTTATGTGTTCCAATGTAGGATATCTTCCAGTATAGCCATATTGTCTCAAGGATGGATGTAAAGAAAAGTAATACATATTTGTTTATAGTTGTTCATTTTCAGGAAAGCAATAAGAAGCCCTGCTGAAGTGAATTTTCATATTGGTTTGCTATAAGGGGAAATGTGGTAGGTTTTGGGACCACCTTTCCTCTTTATGTGGTAATTACGGATGATATTATAGTCAGGAGGTATAACTTCAGAGTAATTTATGCTGGGTTTAAGTCAAGTTTCAGTTACAGCAAAAATGTCAGGCTTATGTTGGGTAGCCCAGGCATGCATTTCAGCAGTTTTATTTCTTAAGCATTTAACTTTTATTGCAGCAAAAATTAGATCACCAGGGTTGGAGACTGGCTGTTGTTGGGTTACAGAAATGTGTTGGAGACAATTATCTTTGTGTTTATTGTAATAAGTGGGGCCAGGATTAGGGTATATATCTCCTCCTAGAAGGATTTTAGTATATTGGGTAATTATGGATACTTGCTTTTTGTAGAGGATTATTGCACTTAATTTTGTTTTGGTTTGAGTTGAAATGCAATTAATCACTCTGTATTTGTAATAAAGGTGAGGGGCAATATTAAATTGGTTTGGTGCAATGTGTGGAGAGTAAAGAGGAAGTATGGATAGGTGGATGGGACAGAGTTGGAGAGATGGTGAGAGATATCAGTGAGTCATGGTAGGATGAAAGATGGCACAGTGGGAGGAGAAGAATAGAGGAGAACCTGAAGGGTAGCATAACCAGACATCATGGACTACTGTTTCCCATATGAAGTCCCATAGAGACTAGTGGTCACCCCATCTTTCAAGCAGCCACTACCCACAGGACCTAAGTACTTGTAGCCAATTGTCATTGCTTGCAGGTTATCAGCTACCTTTTGAAGTATGTGCTTACATCTAGGAAAAACATAGACCACATTAGTGGGTAGGTGATCCGTAGCTACAGTGAAGTGTTAATGTCACACGTGTATGGTGACCCACCTAATCAGCCCAAAATATGATGAAGTAGACAGTGAGGGGTATGTATATGCTGGACAGTAAGATATCACAGTGATTATCATGGCATATAATTGTAGGGGCATAACCGCTCAGATATATGGCTGTGGCATATGACTTGTAGCCATCCATTGGGGTTGTAGGGAATGCAGATTTTCCTAAGAGCATCAAGTTTGTCTGACAGGGACACATAGGCAGCACTGTGTCAAGGCCGTGCCAGGGTGCCTAATCTAGTTGGCCCTGGCATTGTACCCATGGTGCATGAGCATGACATATGAAGGGTTGTAGAAGGAAGGTGGAAGTCCTTTGGTAATTCACAGCCATCCAGTATAGTCCAGACAAGTATGAAACCCCTATGTATGGTACTGTTACAATTCCCATTTCCCATGCATGAATGCACAAGTATGTGTAAATGGTGTTATACAATAGGCTGTGCTGAAGGGGAGGCAGTGGCAGTCTAGTTGCACTGGGCTGTTATGCCTCTTATACAGCTGTAGGCATTGGGTGTATTCCCTAGGCAGTGTAAGGAGTGTCTGTCATGTACAGCAGCCTAACTGTCACACCCTGTGACTGCAGGTGCATGTTGCAGGCAAGCGTATCACCAAATAGTAGAGTTCCCATACTTATATCTTATTTACAATAGGATAATCAGATCTAGTATTCACATATTTATCACACAGCTGCAATATCCATTACCACACTGTTGTATATCTCTGTCAAACTTTTCTGGGTTTATCATTGGAGAAGCTGCTGTTGTCCTTAGATATTGTGACAAGCTGCACACCTGCTTTTTCAACTTCTTCCTTACTATACCTCTTGGCATCAAATATAGCAGATCATCCATGAAAGATGTTAATATATACTAGTGTATAACATGTCTGCTAATAGTTCATAAGTCTATACTAAACTAACAACCACTGGGACCTTTATAAGCTTAATCATGCATTTTGTAAATTTTTGTGCTTTAGAGGTTATTTTAAGGGGTATATTTAAGCTACAATATGATTTACAGGCTGCCTCTGTCCATTAGAGACATAGTTGCTAGACCAGGGTGAATTTCTGATTTTCCATCCAGTGGTCTGAGTTACACTTGAATTAAGTTAACAAAGAACTCTGCTTCACATGGATGGGAACCCTGAGACACATACCTGTCCCATCAACATGCATTTATGTAGCAAGCAAGGTTCAGGTCCTTAGACTGAGTAGTTCTGATGCTACTGGTTTTACAGATATGGAAAAGGTCCATCAGAGCCTGATGAGAGAGTTTTTGTCCTACAGGGTATTGCACTTCCTAATTTTAGCTATGTCTTTTTCTTTTATTGTATAACCTGCTTATGTTTGGATTCCACCAGGATGATTTGTTTTTGAGTTTCTCTTGAGCTTGTTTCTGGTAGGCACAGCTGTCTCTATGCATCTGCTAATATGATTTTACAGGGTTTTTGTGAACAATTTTGCCTAGGCAGCTGTGCTCTCTGGGTTTGTATGAGCTTGACATTTTGTTGAGTTATCGATTAGTAAGAGATAATTGCCATAAAATAGTTCCTGACTGTTACAGAGTTTGTTAGAGTCTCAGCATTAATTTTTATTTTGAAGGAGGCAGATTTATGGTCTGACATTACCAGAGAAGACACTACACTGTGTGTGTGTTCAGGAGGGTTGCAGCCAGGGTTGCCAGACATTCCTATTTGAGCAGGACTGTTCTGAGATTAGCAGCCCTATCCCGAGTCCTGCACTGCCTGTTAAAATTCTAGCAAAACAGTCTCCACTTTGTGATTTTTGATTGGCTCATATACCGGCATACGGGCCAATCATAAATCAAAAAGTGAAACCGCTTCTGTTGAATGTGAAACAACAGGCTGTTCTGCATTGAACAGAACAGGGTCTGCTGTGTGACTTTTTGATTGGCTCATATACCGGTATACGAGCCAATCAAAACTGCACAGCATACCATCTTACTTTTAATGCGAAACTGACTGTTTAATGTGAAACTGACTGCTGTTCCGCATGAAAGAGCTTTTTTTTTTTTGTCCCTTGGTCCCTTCCTGTCTCTTTAGAAATTTGGCAATCATGGTTGGAGCATTACCCATTTTTGTGAGTACCAAGTCAAGTATGTTTACACCCCCTAGGGGGCATATTGACTATCTTGTCCAGGGTATTGGTATTTGCAAAGTCCAGGAATCTCTATTCCTGCAAGTTTGGAGTCATGTAGGATTCCCAGTTTATAGATGGGTAGTTAAAGTCACCCATGAGCATGGTATTGGGCTAAATGGTGAGTGTTTCCAGTAAGTGAAAGTATGAACTATGGGTTTCATGGGTTACAGAGACTGATCTGTAGCTGAAACACATCATCCTATATGACTAACCTGAGGTATGTTTGGTTATGATGTAGCTCGAGATGTCTCGGCCTTTAGTCCCTGCCTGTGCAGCAGCTGGTCTAAATGTGTGGAAGGCTTTATATCACTGCACTGCCAGGGTGCTTTCCACAGCTTTCAAATGTGTGTCAGTAACTACACAGATATCTGCATTCTCCATGGTGAAGAGAGCTTTTAGGGAATGGAGGTTTCTTGTTTAGAGTCCTAGCATTGAGCAGTAAAACCTTTAGATTCCCTGGGGTTGATTTTGCTTTGTTGGAAGGTTTGTCAGTTTTGCAAGCACTACGGAGGAGGACAATGTTTTAGCCAGTATCTAAAAGTCTAGCATGGACAGGTGCTGACCATCCTTCGAAAATCAACATGGTCTGCTGACCATATCCTCCCATGATGACAAATATTCTAACCCCCTTTGAATCACACCAGACATTGATCCAGTTATTAAAGTCCATCATCTGTTCGTATTACGGCATCATATTCATAGGTTCATAGGTTAGTACTAAGCTAACTGCCCTTGCAAGCCATTTTAAGCCTAGCCAATTATCCCTTGTGAGACTCAAACCCTGCAACTTGTGCTTGTAAGGCATGCACCTTAACCATTAGGCCACCCTCCCAGTAATATATGCTGCTCAATACTAGGCTCATATTAGTATGGTACACATAGTCCAAAGGCTCCATAATGGCTCTCTTCATATAGTTCAGGTTATTTGCACCTACATGAACTATGACTGAGCTATATTGGTACCTGTTGTCCAGTGACCTGACTGCATGCATGACCTGGCAGATCCTGGCCCTGATTTGCATCCGACCATGATTTTCTCCATGTTAAGCTTGGCGAGTGGGGCATCTGTATGTCTCCCAACAAGGTATCCTATGACTAGAGTATTAGGTAGTGTGTTGGCTTGCCTTATGAGCTTTGTAGTTGAGGCCCCATGGGGTGTGGCTGTAATCGTGGTGTCGGGTGTTGTTTAACTAGAGTCCTTTTGGGTTTCCTAAGTATAACTGATGTTGGTTGAGTGTCTGGGCGGTGGGAGGTCTTTAGGGATTAAGAAAATTGCTTTTAAGTGCCTCAGCAGCATATGGAAGTCTATGTGTCAGGTGCATAGTGTGTGTGTGTGTGTGTGTGTGTGTGTGTGTGTGTGTGTGTGTGTGTGTGTGTGTGTGTGTGTGTGTGTGTGTGTGTGTGTGCATGTTACCAACAACCTGATTCTTTTGTATGCAAGAGTTGTGTCTCCACTCATATTGTATAATTACATCTTTCACATACTGTATCACTTTCTCTAAGGCTTAGTACATTGTCAGTGAACATGAGACAACTGCTACATTGCCTCAGGATACCCATATCAACCAACGTCCATAGAGATGTTGGGAAAGTGCATATACATGATGTCAGGCCCTTTATTAGGTGAACTATAAGGATGTGGTACAAGAGGGATTAGTAGTAGGCTAGCTTGGCTGCTTATCAGACTATAAGCAAAAATTAAGCAGTTTAGGGCTAGATTCAATAGGTAATGCTCCTCAGTATGCAAAGTGATTGCTCTTTGCACCACTGAGTTACCAGGTACAGTCTCAAAAGTAGTTTATAAGCAAAATTCAGTTTCTAAGTGCCTGCATTTATTCAAGACATTGCTAAACACTGCCATGTGTTGAGCTACATTGTGCAAATGCACCAAATTTGTAGTGGCAATGAAACCTGAGTAAACTGACTAAATAACCCTCAGGCCAAGAAAACAACCTCACTTTAAACCATTATGTCTGTTTTCCAACTCGGACAGAACAGGCTACCCCCATACTGCCACTAGATGAGTAACCCCAAATCTTCTTAATAAAAACACACAAGTGTAAGCCAAAAGGAAAAGCTAATATAAACTAATTCACCAACTAGCTAAGACAACACTTTGAGGCAATTTCAAAGCAATAAACAGACATGCAGCTAATAAAACAGCCTCACTTTAAGCCTTCCTATGATGCTAGATTCTACCAATGTCTGTGAATCTCTGTGTTTCACAGAGTTACAACAGTGACAAAATATGTTAATGTTTGCCCGCTCTTCACTCACATGCTATGCACACCTACTCATGCTGGCTACTTGTAAGTGTGCATAAGTGTGTGCTTATGAGAAGCACTAGTATTACCACAACAGGAGTATTAGAAGAGCACTAGCATTGGTGAGAGTCAGAATTCTCAGCCTTTCATTTGGCATAGTTGTAGACTCATGGAAATACCTGCTGATGTGAGTACTGCATGGAACGCACTTGCTGGCTTGTTAAGGAGAGCACAGTGATGCTCCCTCTCCTACAGAGCCAACTGAGAGTCTGGCTACTGAAAACATATGTGGGTCAATTTCATAAGATGGCAACAGATACAACCTACCAGACTAGCTGACCAGGGTGTATGGAACCTGGTCTGATGAGTAGTGACAGCACCAATATAATGACTTGCACTGCCCCATCCTAAATATCTCAGGACATGGGAAGTAGAAATGAGGCAGGGACATCCCAAATGATATAGTAAGCATTTCACATTTATAAGTCATACTGTTGTTAATAAACTTTTTTTCTGTTGTTCATAGCTCTATTTTTTGCTAGATTTTCTTTTCTCTGACAAATTATGGGACATACCTGGCTGCTGCTATGGATTATTATAGGTATCTTGTGTGTGCCTTTGTTCGCATCTGTGTGCATTGTGTCAGTGTGCTGTTTCATGGCACAGCTCACACAGCTGTGTGTTATATCATCCATCACTCCATAATTCAGCTTAATTGCACATGCCTGTGGTAGTGTAACTACTTCTTCTGCTTTGTACTTGCATGCAATAATATAGATCACTGTCCTAGCAGTGAGCACAGTCCTGCCTGTGCACCACTACAGTCCTGCCTGTGCACCACTACAGTCCTGCCTATGCACCACTACAGTCCTGCCTGTGCACCACTACAGTCCTGCCTGTGCACCACTACAGTCCTGCCTGTGCACCACTACAGTCCTGCCTGTGCACCACTACAGTCCTGCCTATGCACCACTACAGTCCTGCCTGTGCACCACTACAGTCCTGCCTATGCACCACTACAGTCCTGCCTGTGCACCACTACAGTCCTGCCTGTGCACCACTACAGTCCTGCCTGTGCACCACTACAGTCCTGCCTGTGCACCACTACAGTCCTGCCTGTGCACCACTACAGTCCTGCCTGTGCACCACTACAGTCCTGCCTGTGCACCACTACAGTCCTGCCTATGCACCACTACAGTCCTGCCTGTGCACCACTACAGTCCTGCCTATGCACCACTACAGTCCTGCCTGTGCACCACTACAGTCCTGCCTATGCACCACTACAGTCCTGCCTGTGCACCACTACAGTCCTGCCTGTGCACCACTACAGTCCTGCCTGTGCACCACTACAGTCCTGCCTGTGCACCACTGGCATTAATTTTGTAGTGCAGGATCTGACTGCAGTCATGGACACCCTCTCAGTAACTTGTTTACCTGCATATATATGCAGAGCTGTAGATATGCACTGTAGTCTGCATCTCAGACACTCCTGTATGTCATATGTGACACATCATGGCTTGCTTATTTCTTTTGTCTTGCATCATATACACTGAAGGAAGAGAATGCTGCTGGTTCCTACAGGAGGCAGCAGAGACAATTGACACAGGTTTAGTAGCATCACATTTCCAAACCTGTACTCCTTATGCCCTAAGTTGCTATGCACCCTCAACATCAACGGTGGCCTTTCCTTTGTGACTCCCTTCTTTAGGTCATTTTTGTCCATCTAGGCAGTGGCCATGCCAGCCTCTGCCACTGCTGATCCAGCCAAGTCTGCAGCTGAGGGGCTGAGGTTAAGGCTCTAACTTGCCTGTGTCTTTCTTGCAATTTTTACTGAATAGTCTGTCTGTGTTACCTTTTGACCCTTTGGTTTGGATATTATTTGGGCTATTTATTGCAGGCACCTTGATGTTTATGAACAGCAAGGTTGGTTTTAAGCTCAGTGTTTCTAAAGCATAGCCAAACAATTCACTTATGGTGCATTGATGAGATCAGAAAAAGGCGAAAACATGTCATGTCTATGGCTAGTGGAGCTTGGCTTTATTGGCCTGAACATACCCCTAAAGTCTTAAAAAGTAAAAAGGATAATATCATGGGGCCTCAGAATCCATGTAGCTGAAACACTGGCATGTCACTAAGAGTTTATTTGCATATATCCCATGAGACTCCACTGCAGTGAAGAGTCTAACTTGGCTTTGTCTTTCTTGAAGTTTTAATATGTGAAAAATAGAGCATGTCTCCACAAATATGTGGGTCTATATTATAACATTGTATTCCGTAAACATCGAATGTTATAATATCGAACCCTAAACACTGAAATCTGAAAACATCGAACAGTCAGAATAGCAAATTTTTTCCCAGGGAAAAAATTCGCTATTCCTAGAAACAGACACACAACACAAACACACACAAAAAACAGAAATCCACGCACATAGACTTAAAATCCTACACCTAAACCTAAACTAAACTTTACATACACTACTAGATATCCACTTACCATAACCCAACCCTAACCCTAAGGTCCATCACTATCGCACACTCACCTCACCCGTGCCCTAACCCTAACTCACCTAACCCGCCCCCTAACCCTAACCTACACACAATTGCATACTTACCTGGCCCGCGCCCTAACCCTTACATCCACACAACCACACACTTATTTGACCCGCTCCCTAACCCTAACTCACCTAACCCGCCCCCTAACTCTAACCTACATACAATCGCACACTTACCTGACCCGCGCCCTAACCCTAACGTCCACACAACTGCACACTTATCTGACCCGCTCCCTAACCCTAACTCACCTAACCCGCCCCCTAACCCTAACCTACATACGATCGCACACTTACCTGAACCCAACCCGTAACATTCCAAAATATCGAACGCTGAAAACAGTGAAGCCACAGCAATGGCCCACCAAATTTTTTCCCTGGGAAAGAATTCAGTGTCCTGCACCTTCGCTGTTTTCAGCGTTCGACATTACAGGTTCGATATTATAACATTCGATCTTTGTAAAATTCGATGTTATAATATAGACCCAAATATGTACCCTACTTTCCTCTAATTCTGTTTTACCTTACTGTGTTCTTCCTTTGTGTTCCTCTTCTTGCAATACCCCTTTTCTTACATCCCTGTGCTTATCTTTCTACCCGTTTCATGGAATCAGGACGTTGTCCAGCTTACTGTCATCCGTGTATATTTCTCACAGTGGGTCATGAGACTGCTCCCTTTGTCCTTTGTTGTACATTCTTGGTTATATTGACATGCTTCACTTATAACATTTCCTTACACACCGACTATTCATATTCACACTCAGCTTGCTACGGACCTGTGGAGGAAATCTCTGCTGTTGCTCTATGTATCTCTAAATATTTGCCACCATGAAGTGTATGCCTACGAATCCCAGCCATATTTTTGTTTGTCCTTTGCCGATCACCATGCTATCATTGATCGCTTGCTAAGAGGAGACTTGCATTTTCCCATCATTGTTTTATTTCCTTGTTGCCTCCTGTCCACAAATTATCCATCAGATGAATGCTTTAGGACTGAGTTAATGAACCTTAAAGAAAAGTTTTTACACAGAGGTTATAAAGAAATAGAAATAGATGAAAATCTGAAGGAAATTCCTATACTACGCACAGAGACAGCAGCACCTTACTATGGTCCTGTTCGAGCTGAAGGAGCTTTTGACTCTGTTGCCAAACAACTTATCATCAGATTCCCCATATTCTTTACATCTGATAACAATGGAATTAGGGAGATAATCAGTAAAATTTGGTCTATATTATAAGTGGATGATAATATCAAGAAGATTGTAGGTGAACAACCAAAATTTTTGTATAAAAATAAGAAAAATCTTAAAAGATTAATATGTTACCCATGCAATAGGAAAGAATATCTAGAAGAAGGGAGTACCACACCATGTGGAACCTGTACCTTTTGCGCATATATTGATGTATCCAACAATTTTATCCATCCAGATTTGGACAAGGAATTTACCCTATCTTCCAAGGCTAATTGTAAAACATCAAATCTTGTATATTTAGCTGAGTGTCAGATTTGTCACTCATTTTATGTCGGGAAGACCAATAGGACATTGAAGGACAGAATACGAGAACATGTGTATCATATTCATAAAAAATCAGAACATAATGCTCTAGTGAAACACATTATACATACCAATGATACACACTGGTTTAAATGTAGAGCTTTGGAAGTTATTTCCCCTAGTATTTGTGAAGGTAGCATTCGTAACCATACCGAATACAGGGAGAATATTTGGATAACTATGCTTAGAGCAGACAGAGGAATGGGCTTAAATGAAAGAGCATCTATCAAACCACTACTTAGGAAATGTAGGAAGATGAAATGAATAGTAGATCTTGAAGCATATATGTGTTTTCGTTTAACATATATTGACACCCGACATAAGCAATTGGCATTTATCTAGTTAGAATGTGATTCATAAGGACATTAATATTTAGAAATGTTTAGAATGTTCTATCAAGTAAGAGAGTTATTTTATAATACAGTGCGTGCATATAAGATGATTTAGGGTATAAGTATTTATATTAATATATGTGTATATATAGATACATAGTTCATTAATATATATATTTGTTTAAAGATATATATATAACTATTTATTATTTTTTATAGGGATATATATACATATTATTAAGTTTTATTGATTAGCTGAGTTAATGGAATATTTGTATAATATTTTCCTAGAACATATGCAGTGATATGCCTTTAAATGTGTTTAAGTTCGCTGATTGACAGAGAGCCCTGATTGGGCTTTGGAAAGTTTGAATGTCTTATATAAATTGGACTTTGAATGTATGTAACTTATGTTGATCTGAGGAAGCTATTTTAGCAAAAGCGCTCATCAAGTTACAATAAAAGCTTTTTATTTGTTTTACGATAAGTTCCATTATTATGAGATTGTAAATCAATAACTCTCAATAAACACTAGAATTCAATCACCAGAAATGTAAAATCAAACTGCAGAGTAGGGGCCCATTATTCTAGAAAAACTCTACCTTAATAACTATGCTTTCCTAATCTAACTAAAGAATATTGTCCCTGATCTTCTCAAAGATATAATACCAAGGCCAAGGCAAGCTTACAGTTTTTTTGGTGTGTTCTCTTTTCTTGGTGTCCACTTACTGCCCAGCACTTGACAAACTGCTTAGTACTTGACTAACTGCAGTCAAACCATCTAATTTCAAAATATAACAGTCAGCTGTTTAAAAAAATATTTTTTGTCAGTCGGCTGTTTAAATAATCTCTTAGCAACCAGAACATTTTAATGACATCACTCACTGTTCAGCTGATTCTTCACAGTTTGTACTTTATAATTCCCCTCTCAAACATGAGCAGTTAAAAATGTAACAAAGCAGTGACAGATTCTTTAAATATTCTGTTTAAACAGGAAAATACTCAACATTTTAAAACTTGTTTGCATTTTCACAATTAAGCATGCTGGCATACAAGTTAATCTGAGAATATGTACAATCTCCTGCCAAACATGCTAACACAGATGAGAGTGTTTTCAGTTTCTTCACAGGGAAGGGGTATTCAGTATTAAGGAGTGGCAAACAATTGTGTATCCCAATACCTGCACATTGAATAATCCTGCACATTTTATTTACATCCTTGTGAAGGACAGCCCTTATTTGTTTACAGAAATGGTATAACAAGAAGAGCATACTCAAAATGAGGGCGTCAAAAACTGATATACAGATATCAATACCAAGTTTTCTAAGGCAAATGAAGGTCTTAAACTAGATGGTCATGTGACCACTGCTTCCAATATGGTGACCAAGATGGTATTTGAAAGTTCTCTTCTCACTTCCATTTGTAAGTACAAGTACAGTTTGTGCAAGCAGTGCATTCAAGCCCCTTGTAGTGCACCAAGGATTACTCTGTTTTATATACTTGCAGAATTATTACAGAACACATATTGATATTCACATCTTTAGGTAACAATATATATTACTGATATGCTAGCTACCATTTTTATCCCTTTTCAGACTCCATCTGTTGAGATTAATTCTTCTATGCCTAGTTTCCATCCTTTGTTTAATGTAATGGAAAGTGTTTCTTCCTTTCCTTGAATGCATGTCAGCTCTACAGACTTAACTGATTTCTTAATCAAACAGTTAATCTTCTTCCCTTTTTGACAGTCTTTCAAATACATTATGCACCAAAGTGCCCTAACTTACAGTTTATGCACACCTGTGTTTCCTATATTAGTTACACCAGTTCTGTTCTTTTAATGTGTATATTGAATATTCTGCTATGCTAAGATTCCAGCTAAGATTCTTAATGTACAAATTCTCAGCTAACTTGACAATATCCAACTCTTTAAACATCAGTGTTGTCAGTGTAAGGAACTGTTTACTCACAGCATACATTTGCTAACATGTCCCTTAGTGTAGGGTAATTGTATTCATCTTAGGCAAGCCCATATGGTTTACCTATGCAGCGTTTCTACAAGTTATGTAGCAATGTTCCAGGTGCACTCTTGTATTCCTTTCTGTGAGTTTTAGTTATGGAGAGTATATAAAACGAATAGTTTGAGAGTAAGATGACATGGCCTAGGGATCTCCTAACTTCACCTATAGCTACTTTCACTGTTCCACTAAGAAATGCTTGAACTGTTTGTTTTGAGAATCCACTGCTGATGCATTCATTGACCTTGGCTTTTCATGGCCTAGTTTTTCCTCTGGACAAATAGTCCTATGTTCTATCATTATTACAGATCCTGAGTAATTTCAGCAAGTAATAGCAGTGCTGATTTATGGAGTTCCGAGCTAACTCAAGTCTGACATCATTTTATTATAAAATGCACATATATAATTAAAACTCCCATCTTAGAAATAGTTTGTAGCAAAATCATTTTGTTAGAACTAATGAAATAACAGAATAAATATCCTAAACTAATGCTTAAAAATACCCCCATCTGAATCCAAAAGGGATACTTCATTCTATAAGATGCTGTCTCATTTCTCCCATTCCCACTAAATAGCACGCCGGACATAACTAGTCTGAGGCAAGTTATTTTGTAACATAATCACTTATATCAGTTCTTTAGAAATGGTTGTAGGCCATGCCTACAGACCACTGTCCTTAATTTATAGATTTGATACTGGAATGAGAGATGCTTCCTGCTCCTCATTTTTCTGTCACAGATCCATTTACTGCTAAGGAGGGGTCAAGGCTGTTAATTCTGTGGGCATTTTGAACAAAATGCGCTATCAATGACAATGACACATGTTTTTGATGTATAAGGGATGCATGTGTCTTCCTGAATATAAATGATAAACTTTGCTGCACTGCAGATTGCTTGAAGGCATTGGCAGAAGGGCAATGCTGTTTTTCTATAATGCTGAAAGTCTATATAATGCTCCTGCTTGGTTCACATTGCTATCTACTGAAATTAAGAACAAACTAAACCTACACAAAAGTTAAACAAAATTGAAGGGCTATCTAATCTCTGTGAATATATCTCGTTCAAGGTTAACTGTTGAGTTATGAATAGCTAAGTTAAAAACTTATCATGGGTGCCTTGCCAATAACTAACCTCAGGCAATATTAACCTTTTCAAGAAGGGGGAGGCCTATAAGTCCAGGAGTGTGTTTAGGGTGCCCATCCAATTGTCTAGGCAATGTTTGAAAGAAGACAGGGAATTTCACTATTTGACATGCAAGGGGAGGCTATTCCTGAGCAAAGGGAAGTGCTGAATGATGAAACTATCTCTCCATTTAGTTTTATTAATTCTGCGATGTAGATTCAGATCTCTTGTTCTTTTGTTTCCAGTACTGTTTGAAACATTGAGGAAAATGTAGGTCTTAGATAATAGTATTCCAGCAGCAGAGAAAGCAAGGGATAGCTCACCCCTCAAGAGTCTATAAGACATGGGGTTCAGGGACAGTGCCTACAGCTTTTCCTGATTGTTAAGATTTTTTAAGCCAGAGATTCTTTTTGTTAGGATCCTCTGATATTTCTAATAAGGGTTACAGTCTGAAATATTGACTGCTCATATAGGTTCATAGACTCACAGCTGTGTACTAGGCTAATGATCCTGGTGCTTTTACAAACCTAGCCCATAGGATTACCCTGACATCGTGCCACCCAACCTTAGTTCCCAGTGCCTCTGTTGAGTAGAACCACTGGAGTGATCCCCGGGCTGAATTTTCTATTTCCTATCCACTCATCAAGGTTTCTCTTGAAGAGGGCCAGTGAGGTGCTCTGTTTGACATGTGTGTGAATTCTATTCCATAGCAAGGGCAGTCTCTGGATTATGAAACTGTCCCTCCAGCACATTCTGTTGATTGTGGTTATAAGGTTGAGGTCACTGGATTGTGTGGTGTGGAGGGATTGGGATTTCTTTAGATGTAGCATTTCTAACAGAGCTGGATCAGACATGGCTTTGTATGTCAAGCAGAGATCGCCTCTAAGTAGGCGATATAAGACAGAGAATAGTTGGACTTTTTTGAGTCTGTCCATATAGGCCAAGTGTTTAAGGCCTAGGATCCTCTTTGTGAGGTACTTTTGCAGCCTCTCCAGTTGTTGCAGGTGTCTAGTGAGGTACATATGAAATGGGGCATTGTACTCAATGATTGGCAGAAGTCTAGAGGGAGACAATGACCTCTTTCTTCCTGGATGCAAAACCCTTAGTAATGAGATGTGCCACATAGAAGGACTTTCTGACCACAGTAGCAATGTGGTGGTCAAAAGAGAGGTTGCTGTCAACCTATGTTCCCAGATCTCTTATAACACCTTCTGTGTTCAGTGGACTATCATTGATGTGGTAATTCATGGGAACTGGGTTTTTCCCAACGAGGATGATGACACATTTTTTGGCATTGAGCTTAAGGCCATAGTTCTGACACCAGTTGTTGGTCTCAGTGAGGCCTTTCTGTAGGATGTCAGCATCACTTGGAGAGTTAATAATAGCTCCCAAATTGCAATCATCTGCGAACTTTGTCAGTCAGAGACCCTTTGTGTTGGCCTGGACTTCACAGAAGTAGATACCAAACAGGAAATGACCCAGGACCGAACTCTGTGGGATTCCACTCATGACTGGTCAGCAGTCTGACTTAGAGTCTGCTACTTTCACACTGTGGGTTCTATCTGTGAGCCAGTTTGCAACCCACATAGTGATATAGTGGTTGATGCCTAGCTTAGTGAGCAGTACATGCACACGCACACATTTTTTCAGGCTGTAGATAGCAGTTTTTCATATGCGTAAACATTGTTTTCAATCAAGTTTTTGCCACTGCCTTTTGCATGGGATTGTGATGGACTGGGGGTGGGGGTAAGGAAATTTGCCCTTACCCTGCTGTTGTGCAATCTCAAAGTTAGTATACATAATTAGCAAAAGATGTGGGCGATGCAGGGGGCCTTGCTCAACAACAAAAAAAAATTATTTTTAATTTTTGTTGTTTTCAATCATTTTAGACTTGATCTAAAATGATTGTTCTTTTGACGGTTAGCACTTGAATGTTTGGTGTTTGATGATATATTCCTAGTGAGATACAAATCAAAGTATTAACTATGTCCTCTAACTGGTCTAATCACAACAACGTATAGGTGGAACAATAACTTCCTTGGTTTTGAAAGAGATGTCCTTAGTGATTAATTGTGATACATATTATATTCCTTGTACATAGTTGGTAATTAATTAGGAAGGGAACTTTTATATATAATGCATCAGTACATATCAGTACATGCACACACACACACACACACACACACACACACACACACACACACACAGAAATATATACATACATATACATATATATGTGTGTATACATATATATATATATATATATATATATATATATATATATATATATATATATATACATACACACACACATGCATATATATATATATATATATATATATATATATATATATATACGTATAGCTAGAGATATTATAAGGCTCTTGAAACTTCATGAAGACACTGTAAGGCTCAGAAGTGTCTTTCACATTGAGAAGATGCAATTTTCTTTTATTTATACATGCAATGGGTCAGTGGCTTTCTGATTAAAAGTAATAAACAACACTGTAATGAAAACTGCATGGAGAAACTAAGATTGTATGTAGTCTATAATACATAAAGGTATGATTTCC
The DNA here is from genome assembly GCF_019279795.1 of Protopterus annectens. Classification (NCBI taxonomy): domain Eukaryota; kingdom Metazoa; phylum Chordata; order Ceratodontiformes; family Protopteridae; genus Protopterus; species Protopterus annectens. Next base: position 78,191,275 of record NC_056745.1, on the reverse strand, counting down.
CTGTGGGGAAACATTTTTTCATTTGCTGTTGTGGAGCAGAGGAGTTTTGGCTACAAACCATAAACTATTCATCAGTGGATATTGTCTGAAGTTTTCTAATGCACTGGCAAGGTAGTAAGTCAGTAACGTACAAAAGCATGCTTTTTCATTGTTGAAATGTGTGTGTGTGTGTGTGTGTGTGTGTGTGTGTGTGTGTGTGTGTGTGTGTGTGTGTGTGTGTGTGTGTGTGTGTGTGTGTGTGTGTGTGTGTGTGTGTGTGTGTGTGTGTGAAGCCACAGGTTTCCTTTAAATAACAAACTTCATGAATGCACTATTTAGACAAAGGTGTCAATTTATTCTAGTTGCTAAATAAATATATTTTTAATTGACAAAGAGGGCCACATATTTTCTGATTGTAATAAAAGATGCATGTTGTGAGATATTATCTCTAGGCCCTGGCATGGGGGTTTGTTTACAAAGTATAATGGTGAGGATTCACAACCCCCATTCATATACTGATTATATGTTGGTTGTCATATTACAAGTCATCAACTACATAATTCTGGAAGTAGGTTGAAGGGGATGACAATATGAAGGGCAAAAGATCTCATATACTAATATCTTTTATTTGTCATTAAAGAAGTCATAATTTCTAAACAAGTTATAAGTGCTTGATTACTTTGAAGTCCCGAATGAGACTGACTACAGTCCATGGCTCTTCCTGATTTTTAGCAGGCTTAGACAAAGGGTTTGATATATATATATATATATATATATATATATATACATTTGTATCATCGAATATCAAATGTTCCAAAGAATGAATACAAAAAGAGTGAAAAAAAGGAACTGCCAAAGGAAACAATATTTTTTGTAGGGGGGCAAGCCCCACACCTCATCTTACACCCCTGGCAAATTATATACATAAAAACACTGAGACCGCACAAAGGGAAAAGACAATTCCCAGAATGCAATCTTGCATGCAAAGTAGCCAAAAGTTTGAAAATCAATTGGAATATCATCTGCTCATCAGTACTTTCACTGACTGCAACTATTATACAACTCTGGGTGAATTGCCCATTTTCAGCTGAAGCCCAGGGAGAAAAAGCTCCCCAATTCAAGACATGTACATGAGGAAGCTATACATGCAATGTTTTAAGACAAGATCACAAGTTAACAAAATTTTTCATCTAACAGTGTAATGTCTGACAATATAATATGTTGCAAATTTCTAGATGACTGTAATAAAACACAGTTGGTAAGCTGTATAAAATGTATTAAATTCAGCAGTTTAGGTGAATTATTAAAGTCAATAATAAGGGCTAGGAATTTGAAGTTAAAGGTGAGATAATGTGGAAGTATGGGGAGAAGAGATTACAGAGCGGGACAGGAGATTGTTTAGAGGGGATTAAGAGCAAATACTGGGGTATAATAGCTGGAAGTAATACTTAAGTTAATCTGGTGTCAAACAAGAACACAGGCAAGAGTTATCTACGTAGGATTTTAGAATGGCTTTGAAAGATGAAAGGCTTTGTGCATTTCTGAGAGATACTGGTAAGGAGATCTAGGGTTTAGCAACATGGCATGAGTATTGGTTTGGCCAAATGGTTTGTGAGGTTTATAGATTGGCAGAAGGCTATTGGGTAGCAGTGCTCAGTTAGAGATTCAGTTAGAAAGGAGACCATCTGGTGCAAAACAGGTATAAGATTTATGGATGTTTTTGAAGTGAGTGATGGAGTGTAAGTTTGCTGGTGCTGTAATTGTAGCCATTTTATGGATTTGAGTGTTGTACAGTGGTGAGCATGGAATGTGATATTTGCTACAAATCTAGCTACTTTATTATAGCATTGTCCAAACTTTATTTTATGTGATGCCTGGAGATTTGTTATAATGGGACAACTGCAGAGAAGGGAAGAAAGGAGGTAGGTACTAGCTACTGTATTTTTAGTTGATTCAGTAAGGAAACCTTCCGCCTTTATAGCATACTTAGTTTTGCTATGTTTTTATAGGTTCATTAGTACATAGGTGTATTCTAGGCTAACAACCACTAGGGCCTTTATAAGCTTATCTGTGCAACCCAAATGTGTCCCAGAAGTTATATGTTTTAGACATTTATATAAGGGGTGATAGCTGATTACATGATTTACTGACTGCCTCTGCCCATTAGAAACATTGGTGCCAGACTAGGGGTGAATTTTTAATTTCCCATCTAATGGTCCAAGTTACACTTAAAGAGGGTGGGAGGGGGACTTTGTTTCACATGATTAGGGAGTGTGTTCCAGAGAAAGGGAATAATCTGAGATACATTTCTGTCTCTCCAACATGTCCTATTTATGTTGCAAGCAAAATGTAGGGCTTTAGATCTAATAGTTCTGGTGCTGTTTGTTTTGTGGATGTGCAAAAGGTTCATCAGAGTGGAGTCCAGGGATGCCTTTTATGCCAGGCATAGATCACCTCTCAGTAGTCTGTAGGAGACCAAGTATAGAGACAGGGCTTTGAGGAGATCCACATAGGACATTGTGTTTATGCCCTGAATTTGTTTCATAAGGAACCTTTGCAGACGTTCCAGTTGCTGCATGTGTCTGGTCAGGTACGTATTGAAGGGGGCATTATACACAATGATGGGTCCGATGAGGGTTGAGTATAGTGGTACAACGACAATATAGAGACGTGGGCATGCATGTCAAATTTAAGGTTGTCATCTATTATCATACCTAATAGTTTTGCAATGGAGGTAACTTTGATAAATGTGTTGTTGAGGTAATGAATTTTGAAGTTTTTTTCATGAGAGAGGAATTTGGAAAAGAATAGTAGCAATTTCCTTACCTTTGAGTTTACCGTGAGTTGAAATATTGGCAGCCATTTTAGTTTAAGTAATTGCTTCTTGGGTTATCTGCTGTAAGACTGTTATGTCATCAGCTGAGCACATAAGTGAAGAATCATTTGTGTATTGGGTTAAGGAGACTTGCAGGCTAGATGTAGGGAGAGTATTTGTGAGAATATTTAAGAATAGGGATCCCAGGATAGAGCCCTGGGGCACTCCTGTTATGACAGGGAGGAATGGTGACAGGGTGGACTGCCACTTGACTGCCTGTTATTGATTAGACAAGTACATTTTGAACCATTGCAGAGTAGGTAATAATTGGCCTAGGGTTGACATTTGATGGATAAGTGTACACTGGCAGACACTACTGAAGGCCTTCAAGAGATCTACGAATAAGGAGGACACTAGTTTACTATTATCTCTGGTTTTGTTGATGGTTTCTGTGAATGCTAGGAGAATGGTATTAGTACTGTGTGCAGGATGGGATCTGTTTTGGGTAGGCGTGAGGAGCTTTTGTTTTATAAGCTATTTTACCAGCTATTTTTGTATGCATTTTTCAAGCAATTTGGAGATAAGAGATAGGATTGCTGTGGATCTGAAATTAGAGATTTCTGTGTCTGTACCCCTTTGTGTAAAGGATGACATTAGACCTTTTCCATGAGGAGAAGACTTGGAATTCTTTAATGACCTATAGATTAGGATTTGAATTGGGTAGGTAATATTTTCTACGGCTATTTTCAGACATTCACGTGGGATGTTCTCTTCAGAAGTAATGCATATTTTCAGTTTAGTTAGGAGTTGTTTTATATGTAGGCACTGGTTTTAAGTTAAAGGTGGATGAACTGGTTTGTGGTCTATGGTATGGGTGGGGGCATTAGTGTGAGAGTTTTTACTTTGGGAGGGTATGCTAGCTATAAAGATGTTGATGAATTGATAGCTATACTATGGTCACCCAGTTGTCCCATTAATTCCATCATGGGGTCACAACCAGAATCCTCAGACTAGACAAGAGTTCTATGACCTGTCTCTACCTACCTGGGGTGCATTATTAATCCATTTGCCTCCCATGCAGGATTCAGGTAGATGGGAGTAGGACTACATACCAGTCAGATATGGTGACTTACACTCTCCCCATGTGGAGCACCCCCCCCCTCATTGCAGTTGATAAGTGAGCTATGCTTCCATTGCAGCCACCCATAATAAGGTGCATACATGAATGCATGCTGGCATGCAGTATGTGCTCACATGACTGGGCTCCATGAGTCCAAAACCTTGCGCTCCTTCTATGTGTCACCCAAGTAGCAAGCCAAACCTTCCCCTTCTCTAATAAGCAAGCCAACAGTGGTTTCTCATACCCATCTGCCCTATAAACTCCAACAGGCACCCAAGCTGTTAGTCAAACTCAAGTCACTTGTATCATAATCAGGGCTTTTATGCCACTAGGACCTGTACCATACCTAATAAAACAGTTTAACTTCCTTTAATGATTCTTATGATATCAGTGGATGTGACATATTCCCATGAAGTGAGACAACATTATCAGCAGTAAAATCATATTTAACACTTTGCACTTTTCCTTCTTCTATAGAACCTTGAGAACTACTATAAACAAAACGTGTTTTTAAGCACTTATTCTATCATAAATCTAGATTATGTTCAACATGTTCCTTTTAACCCACATGTATTGACCTCTTTGAATTTTGCATTTAGTTGTGAACAAATGGTGAGTCCAGAAGTGAAGCAAGTTATTTATTAATGACTGGTTATTGTAGAATTAAATTATTTACTATTACCTTTCCCCCGCGGTGATGCAGCGGTAGCATTGTTGCCTCACAGCAAGAGGTTTTCCCATTTGATTCTCACCTGAGCGCCTTCTGTGGGGAGTCTGCATGTCCTCCCCGCGGTCGAGTGGCATTCGAAAGACATGCATGAATGGACTTGCCTTCGTTGAAGGTAGGGCATCGAGCTGGCACCTCGGGACTGTAAAAATCTACTGCCAATCATTAGCAGACCGGAGTTCCGCTGTGGTGACCCCTTACCGGGAAAAGCCGAAAGAAGAATAAGAACAACCTTTCCCCTAATTCAAAGTGATGCTTAGTAAAGTGATGTCACTCCTTAGAAATATGAATGGCAATATTTAATGCAGAATAAATATAATGTAATAAAGAGCATCGCTGTCCGGTTCAGTGTAATAGGAAACTAGAATAGCAAGCAGTTATTTACTAATGCAGAAACAAAATACATTGAAAATCCCAATCAATTTACTTGTAAGAAGCATTTGATATTCCAAATAAGCTAAATAACTACATGTGTCGGTGGGTGCCATCAGGATATCCATGACCATACCCCTTACTTGTAAACAGTGGTGTTCTCCAAAGCCAAACATGCTGTTGTATAAAGTCAGATAGGGCTATGAACCCCTTGCTGAAAGAACCTAGGAACATTCAGTAGTTAAATAAACACTCCATGCCCCTCAAGCTTGGAGAATTTATATCACAAAATAAATAAATAATTTTCTTCAGTAATAACCTGACTTAATTAATGAAAAAAGTCTGAATTGTCACACATACAACTTGGGGTTTCATCATCAAAGCCTTCAGAATAAAGTCCAAGAAATGTGAAGCAGGATCATTAATGAAGTCTTGACAAGCTAGAATCAGAAGGTGTTTTAGAAACTTTCAGGAAAGATACGTTGTACTTTGATATTGTTCTGTTTAAGGTGCTTTATTATTGGCCATGTTTTGTTCCTGAATTCCATAGTCTTGGATGAATAGTCATTATCAAATCTGATGTTTGAATAATCAAATTTTATTGGCGCTTTTGACCAGGCAGACTTAAGTACCAGTTATTTGTCTAAATATGATAAAATGTGATTATTATACATCTTGGTTTAGATGTTGTAGTAATATTATTTGATTTCCCCATTGTCATGTGGGTTCTTTCTATTCCAAAAAAGAAACTTTCTTGCAGGTTAAGTACTTTAGATATCTATGCTGATAAAAAGGTAATCATGTTATCACCCTCTGTTCTCTCTGGCAGGCTGAAGATTCTTATATTATTTCTTCTCTCTCTCTATTCTCCAAGTCATCTAGTTTCTCCATCAACCAACAACCTTGAGTTTTTAATTGATATTTGAGATTCATTTCCTTTAAGTCTAGTGTCAATGTCAGATACAGCATTTTCAAGGTCTGAGACTTTTGTCTGAAGCTGTTAAAATAATTCTTTGAAAAAATGTGTTTGTTTTAGACTGTTCTCTTTGACTTCTTGAAGATTTTGTTGAAAACCACCTATTTTAATAGTTAAGTCATGCAAAGGTGATATCACCTGATGGAGTTCTTTCTTTATAACAGTCAGTGCGATTGTTCTTCGAGCTGCTCATTGTTCAGTGAGTTAGAAAGACTCTTCCCTTAAAGATTTTGACAGGAAATTTTCTTCCAAAAAATATCAAACTTTAGAATATGTTAAAAAATGTATTTAGTAAAATGGAGACACTGAATAAAGTGCTAAGTTAATCAATTTCCTGTCAAAAATTTATAGAAAAAAATGCAGAGCTCTGAAAAAAGGTTAACTCTGTGCCATCTAGGCTCCACCCCCAGGTTTAAAATCTGTATATAGCTTTGATATTCCATAAAATAAGAGACACATTTAATGTGTACCATATAAATAACTATATAATTTGGAAATGTGTTACATATATTAGGCTACAAGGATAATTTCAATTGAGATTTAGATTTTTATTTCAGGAAGCCATATTAAGACCCTTTGGGTAAGGGAAATAAACAGTATAACTTGAAATGGAGAATGGTTAGCCATATTCTGCTGTCATCTTTATAATGGTTGTAATGATGTTTGTCTTCCATTTGAAGTCTTAGCAGGATGGTTAATTGTTGCCTTAATGACAGATAAATTATATGAGTTAATTTTAATATGTTAATGGTAGATCTGTACAGACAAGAGTTTTATTGATTATGTTATTAATGAACAATGTGATTTATTTAAACCTAATAGCCTATAAAGAATTTTCTCTGTGAGAGACCATGATAATTTGAGGAAGTCTACATTGAGTAAGATCTGTGGCATTAATATTGCAGAAGATTGTACTTTGACGCAGCCACAATATTTTCATTTGTTTTGGGTAGACTGGAGAGACAGTTGGGTGTCCCAGCATTAGGTTTGCTGAGGATGGAAGGATAGGCATTGGTCTGCATGTTAGCATGGTTTAAGGGAAAGGTTGTATCTAACTCTAATAATTTTGCTTACTTTGTGGGCATAACAATGTGGTAGCAGACTTGGCTTCAAGCAGTATACACTATTGGAAATGTTCTAGTTTGTCATGAATATACATCAGTGATGCAAAAATCTAGATAAAAACAACATTGTATAAGATATCAAAGACTTAAATGGCTATGCAGCAAATATAGTACCATGGGTATAACAGAACAAATCATATCAGTTTACTTGACTAAAAGCACAAAGTTTAAGTTAAAATGTTAGCTATTTATAACATTAAACACAAATAATTAAAGCCAGTAATAAAACAGCTTTGGCAAGTACCTGTCCAAACACATTGCACAGCTAGAAAAAATACAATGTTTCCTAACCAACAAATTTGGGTAAGACCTCCTAAAGTTTCACAAACCAAATGCCCCGTCCTTTACTCAAGATAGGGAGAGGTGAGGAACTGTGAGTAGCCAGATTCATATCAAAAAGGAAATAAAATTATTACAGTTCTGCTTAAATAATTAAGAGTATTCAGCCTTTCTTTTTTCACAATCATAACTACTTTTAAAATATATCCATTTATATTTTAAACCCTGCTGGTCCATAATCTTGCAGTTTAAGTCAAAGTTGAGGCAATACTGTTTACTTGCACCAATTCCACTAACACTGTTACTGGTAAATTTTTGCATTGTCTGGTGCCTTAAACTGTAATAGAAGTTCAATAGTGAGAGAACTGTCTCTGCTCCAGTTTGTGCTTCAGTGCTTTTATATTGTGTTTATCATTTACCTTCTTAAACTTGCATTCTGTGTTTACCCCATCCCCTACTAACACATTAAACTAAAGTTTCTAAAGAGCTGCAATGCTGGTTTTATTTGACTAGATGCCTCTTTATTGCTACCCTGCTATTTCCATCACAGAGCTATCCCCACCCAGAGTCTTTTATCCAAGAATTGGAAAGATGTGGAACTGTGATTAACTTGCTTTTTATCAAAAAGGAAAGATAATTATTTCAATTTTCTTAAATATTTAAGTTGCACTTATAGTGACCTGTGAAGTGACACTTCTTTGTACTTTCCTGCTTTTTTCCATGTTTTAGTCAAAAGGTTATCTGCTTACATTTAGTTTGTTGTAGAACTTCAGTATTTTATTTTAATTTGCAGATTTCAGTTGTGGAAAGATTGTGTTTCTACTGTATTCTGTTCTACCTTTCCACAAGCCAAATTAATTGTAAAAGTTATCCACTTGTATTTAAAACCCTGTTGGGCCATAGTCTTGTAATTTAATTTCCAGATCTGACAGGACAGTTTACTGCTACTAGATTTTAGCCTTAGTCATTTATTACTGCATTTTTTCCATAAACAATGTTGCTGATAATTTCTGCATTGTCTGATGCCTTAAACTGCAGTAGAAGTTCAATCGTAAGAGAATTGTCTCTGCTCCAGTTTGTGCTTCAGTGCTTTTATATGCTACTTATCATTTACCTGCTTAAAGTTGTGCTCTGTATCTGCACCAACCCCTACTAACATATTAAGCTAAAGTTTCTGAAAGAGCTCCAGTATTGCCTTTATGTGATTGGATGCCTTTGTAGCTAGCCTGCTATTTCCAGCACAGAACTGTCCCCATCCAGAGTCTTTTATCCAAGACATGGAGAGGTGTAGAACTGTGACTAGCTAGCTTTTCATAAAAAAGAAAGAAAATTATTTAAATTCTGTCTAAATATTTAAGCTGCACTCATAATGATCTGTGTAGTGATACTTCTTTGCACGTTTCTACTTTTATCCATTTTAGCCAAAAAAAAAGTTTTCTGTTTACAAATTAATTTGTTCTGGGACCTTAGTCTTGCAGTTTAATTTGCAAATTTGCACTTGTGGGAAGATTGCTTTTCTCCAGTATTCTGTACTTCTATTTCCACAAGTAGAATTACTTGTAAAAGCTATCTGTTTATAATTTAAACCCTGCTGGGATGTGTCTTTTAGTTTAATTCACAGTTGTGGCAGGAGTGTTTAGTGCTACCAGATTTAAGCCTTAGTCATTTATTACTATACTTTCTCCATAAGTAGTGGCACTGGTAAATTTCTGCATATTATGGTGCTTTAAACTGTAGTAGAATTTCAACAGAGAGAACTTTATCTGTGTTCCAGTTTTTGCTTCAGTGTTTTTGTATTCTGCTTATCATTTACCTGCTTAAAGTCACATTCTTTGTCTGTCCCATCCTTTGCTATCACATTAAGCTAAAGTTTCTGAAAGAGCCCTAGTACTTGCTTTGTTTGATTGGAAGCCTCTCTAGCTAACCTGTTTGCTCCTCTCTTGCTAGTCTGCTTAAAAAGTTAAGCAGTGTCTGGCCTCCAACCCTTCTGGTAATCTAATTACCAAAGTCCCTCCCTCCCTCTTTCATTGCTTTTCTCTGTTGTATAAGCTATTTATGTCCTCTTCCCACCCTTTGCTTTCCATACATCCATGCTACTGCATGTCTACCCAGCAAGAAAGTATCGCTAGTGAGTAAACTTCCTTCATGACATATTTCCTCCTGCTAATTTTCTTAGAGTTTAGCAAGCCTTGGAGTCCTGACCTGCTTTCCAGAAGTGTTTTGCTTGTATCCAGTGTCATCCAGCCAAAGTTATGTACCTTTAATTGCTAAATCGCATTTACTGAAGTCATTTTGTATTATTTGTAGTGTTATCTGCTCTTGTGTGTGTAATTCCCTGGAGTTTTTGTTAAAAAATTTCTCTTCATCTCTCTGTTACTGCTGTAAGACTGCCTGGAAATCATCTTCAGCAAGAGCTTTCCAGCTAGTTGTTTAATTGGGGAAAAAATCGGTGGACCAACTAAACACCACAGACCATATAAATTATTACAAATTGGGTGGCTTCACCCCCCCACCCTGAAGTGGGGGGCTGTACCCCCCACACCCTCCAAAATAAATATACCAACTGCAAGATCGCACTACAGTGGGGTAAAGGGTAATTTCACAGTGATGGACAATTGATAAAAAAAAATCAGTGACCTGGTCATTTGCGTTAGCGGGTTTTCACGGTTTGAAGTTTGATCTTGCCATATTCACTGGAAACAGCTTTCGGCAAGATAATATAGAACCGTTTAATTCATTCATGGTAACATTGTACTTGTGGGTCTCTTCTGTGTTTATACATTAGGAGAACTGGGTTTATTCATCTTGTGGCAGGTGGTATTTGCCTGGTCTACTTGAGTTGGGAAATACACAAAAGGATTTACAATGTAGTCATTTTATTAACCAGTGGGATCATTAGTTAGTTTTCTGTTCTTTCTGTGCTACTCTAAATTTTGCACATTCACATTGGTTATTATTGACTGCGGTGGTGGTGCTGTGGTAGCGTTGTCGCCTCATAGCAAGATGTTGACCCGTTTGATTCTCAGCTAGAGCGTCTTCTGTGTGGAGGCATATGTGAATGGGGCCTGCCTTCGTTGAAGGTTGTGCGTCATGGCTGGTAACCCAGTACGTAAAAATCCACTACCAATCATTAGCGGACCAGAGTTCTGCTGTGGCGACCCCTAACCAGGAAAAGCCAAAAGACACAAACAAACAAACATTGGTTATTATTGTCTTGTATGGTAGCAAACACCTAGAAAGTAAATTTTCCCTCTAGAATGATCCACAAAACTGTACCCTGTAAAGCAGCAATATAGAGCAAACACCTTGCATGCCAGCAAGCTTAGAAAGGATGGCTGGGCTTTGAGTGGCAATGCCTATAAAGAATACAGTATTGTATAAGTTTAGCAGAATTTAGTACTGTTAAGCTTATTCTGCTCCAGTAAAGCTACCTTATTAGCCTGTAACAACAAACCAGTCATAATAGCATTCTAACCCCAAAATATCACCCATTTGCAACTCACTAATCAAAAGACTGGACATTATGGATATGGAATTGCCTAACGTATCTGTAGCCAGCTTGTTGGATATGGGTATCTTGAGACAATATAGCAATTGTTTCATGTTTACCAACAACCACTTTATCCTTAAAGGAACAGATACAGTATGAAAGAGGTGTACTTACACAATGACACTGAAGGCTAAACTCTAGCATACAAGTCCACATCATGTTGTAGAAACCAAACACACAACACCCACCTAACATAGCATACAAAACACACACAAAGACAAACATTTGCTGAGGCACTGAAAAATAATCTTTCTAAACAGCAAAGATTTACCTAGACCACCCATCGTCAAAGCTATGCCACAGCAAAACCAAAGGTACCCAGAAAAAATGAAACCTAACACTCTACATACTGTCACTCTCGAGCCCTAAAAACTAAGCCTGTAATGCAAGCAGACACACTTTCCAGATCTCTTGTCATAGGTCACTCCATTGTAAAGTAATCTGTGTTATAGGTCACTACATTGTAAGGTAAGCTGTGTCATAGGCCAGTCCATTGTGAGGTAAGCTGCATCATAGGTCACTCCATTGTAAGGTAAGCTGCATCATAGGTCACTCCATTGTAAGGTAAGCTGCATCATAGGTCACTCCATTGTAAGGTAAGCTGCATCATAGGTCACTCCATTGTAAGGTAAGCTGCACCATAGTTCACTCCATTGTAAGGTAAGTTGCATCATAGGTCACTCCATTGTAAGGTAAGCTGCATCATAGGTCACCACTGTAAGGTAAGCTGCATCATAGGTCACTCCATTGTAAGGTAAGCTGCATCATATGTCACTTCATTGTAAGGTAAGGTGCATCATAGGTCACTCCATTGTAAGGTAAGGTACATCATAGGTCACTCCATTGTAAGGTAAGCTGCATCATAGGTCACTCCATTGTAAGGTAAGGTGCATCATAGGTCATTCCATTGTAAGGTAAGGTAAATCATAGGTCACTCCATTGTAAGGTAAGATGCATCATAGGTCACTCCATTGTAAGGTAAGCTGCATCATAGGTCACTCCATTGTAAGGTAAGGTGCATCATAGGTCATTCCATTGTAAGGTAAGGTAAATCATAGGTCACTCCATTGTAAGGTAAGGTGCATCATAGGTCACTCCATTGTAAAGTAAACTGCATCATAGGTCACTCCATTGTAAGGTAAGGTGCATCATAGGTCACTCCATTGTATGATATACTGATGCCCCTCTAACCAGGCTGAACAAGGAGAAGATTAGTTGCTTATGTGGAAGCAGGATCTGCAAAATCATACACACTCTCAAGTCCTTACATATCAGGTACCAGTATGATTCTATCATAGTCCATGTGGGTATAAAAGACCTGAGCTGTACCTCCCTGGACTATATGAAGAGAGATATTATGGAGCTTTCAGACTATGTGTCTCAGGGTGGCATGAGCCTGGCACTGAGCAGCATATTACCATCACCAAGGATGATGTCATGGGCACGTATGAACCTAGCACTGAGCAGCATATTACCATCACCAAGGATGATGTCATGGGCACGTATGAACCTAGCACTGAGCAGCATATTACCATCACTGAGGATGATGAGACAATATGAGTATAAACATGTTTGATTTTAACAGCTGTCTGTCTTTCTGGTGTCATTTTAGGGGAACCCAAATGTTGTCAGCTTGGGAGGACATGGTTAACAGACCACTGTTGAACTTGCTGTGCCAAGGATGATCTACACCTTTCCCCTCTATTTGTTCAAATACTGGCTAAACCTTTATCCACCCTCCCCCATAGTGCTTTTTTAGGCAATGCCAAATTGACAAACTGACCGACATAGCAAAATCAACTCAAATGAACCTCCAGGTGATGTTGTCAATGCCAGGAGCCTAAATAAAAAAATTCACTCCTCCAAGCCCTCATCACACATGAGAATATAAACATCTGTGCAGTTACTGAGACATGGCTTAAAGCAGCAGAGAGTACCCCAGCAATGCAAGGCTTCAGTGCCTTCCACACTTTTAGACCAGTAGCTGCACAGACAAGGGCTAAAGGTGGAGATGTGGAGGTGTCTCAATTACACCAATAACAAGCATACATCTTAGTTGGTCAAACAGGATGCCATGCTGGAGTTCCTCCATATGTAGATCACCATAGACAACATCCTGCACCCAATCCCAACCAGCTATAAGTTATCCTCCATGCCCCAAGGAGCTCACAATGCTACTTACACGTACTGGACACACTTACCATCTAACATATAAACCCCATTCATGGGAGACTTTAATTACCCCTCTATAGAATGGTAATCTCACAGGGCATCACATTTACTGGCACAAAGATTGCTGGACTTTGTAAATAAAGACACCCTTGATCAAACAGTGAATATGCCCACTAGAGGCTGCAATAAAGTGGACTTGTGCTCACAAATATGGGAGAATGCTGCACCCCGCCCCCTAATGTCTTGTACTCCCAAGTTCCCAGGTAAGGTCCAGTCATAAAGCTGTCTCCTTCAAAATCAAATTCAGCTCCATAATCCCATTAAAACCAGTAACAGTTAGGAACTATTCCAAGACAAATTAACTTTTATTAAGTGTTGGTTTGTCAAAATTCAATGCCCATCCAAACCCCAAGTACAAAGCAGCCTATGCTTAATTGCTCTCAGAAACTCTCTACAGCCATGTCAATCGCTGCATAGAGGCTGCTGTACCTACCAGAAGTAAGCTGAGGACTAACCTCAGAAATAAATCACCCTTGTGCTATCTCAAATTAAACAGGATATACAACAAAAAGAAAAATGTGGCAATAATCAGGAAAGGATAATTCCTATGAAGATAAAAACTCTCTCATCAAACTAAATAGGCAACTAAGCAGGCTAATTAGGTTAAGAAAAAACAATTTTGAGGTTACAATAGCCTCCCAGGTGAAAGATAATCATAAGGCCTTCTTCAGCTATGTCAGAAATGTCAATGAAATACACAGTAATATGCTGAACTGGTGATCAATGGTGCCACAATAACAGAGCTTGGTGATATAGTGAACCTGTTGGCAGACAAATTCAGTTCCAACTTTACCCCTCTCATCCCATATCATCCCCCTAAAAATACCATCAAACATAGCCCCTCCAACTATTACTAGGGAGCATGTACTGGCTACACTTGCCAAAGCCAAGAACATGGCCTCAGTGGGCACCAAAAACATCACAGGATGTGTCCTGAACAATTTAAAATATGACTTATCAGGAATCCCAGAGTCATTATTTAACTATAGTCTTACAACACACTGTTCAACTTAAATGGAGAACTGTGACAATTATCCCCTTTGATAAGAGAGGAGCTTCAACAAAACCTGGAAACCTCAGACCCATTAATCTGACTATTCTTATTTGCAAAGCTATGGAAAGATCATCATGGAAATCATCAACAAGGACATAGGAGATCTCCAGTCACTGGCTTAATCCCAGCTTGACTTTGTCAAAGAAAGGTCATGCTTATGGAATCTGGTGGATTTCTTTGAAAAAGTCACTATGGCTATGGGTGAGATGAAAATGGTGCATACTGCCTACCTAAATCTGGCTAAAGCATTTGATACAATACCCCACTTAGGCATTGTTAACAAACTTACTGAACTAGGTACAAACACCTTTATAACATACTGGATAACTAGTTGGCTCACTGACAGAACCCAGGAGGTTAGAAGTGATTATGCCACCTCCACAAAGTGGCTGGTCACCACTGGAGTCCCAAAGAGCTCTCTGCTAGGTCCACTTCTCTTTGGCATGTACATTTCAGATGTAAAACCCAATGTTAAAGGCCTCTGGCTAACCATGTTCATAGATAATTGCAAGCTGGGAGCAGTCATTGAATCCTGCCAAGATGAGAATACCCTTCAGGAAAGTCTAACACAGACAAATACTTGATGCCAAAGCCATGGTTTAAAACTCAGTACCAAAAAATGCATTATAGTACCTTTTTGGAAGATGCCCACCCCAGGTAATATAACAATATAATACCCTAAAATTTAATTAGAGAGGGACCTAGCTTTTGAACAACATATGTCCAGAGTAGTAAGAAAATCCTTTTGTGTCACTCAGCTTATAAGCAAGGGCATGGCATCTAGGTCCAGAGAGGTCATCATACCACTGTACTTGATCCTCATAATATCCATTACAGACTGTAATGCCCCGCCAGTATGTACCTGACCAGGCACATGCAGCAACTGGAATGTCCACAAAGGTTCCTTACAAAAAGAATACAGGGCGTAAACACAGTGTCCTATGCTGATTGCCTCAAATTCCGTCTCTTTAATCAGTATCATACAGACTTCTGAGAGGTGATATTTGCCTGGCATACAAGGCATCCCTGGATCCTGCTTTGATGAGCCTTCTGCACATTAGCAAACCAAAAAGTATCTGAACTACTAGATTAAAAGACCTAGATGTTGCTTGTAACATAAATAGGACATGTTGGAGAGACAGATATGTTTCTCAGATAATCCCCATTCTCTGGAACAGGCTCCCCATCCATTTGAATTACAGTTGCTACCTATGCCTATTGAATCACAACTTGGACCAATGGATTACTAATGAAATTTGACCCTGGTCTGGCACCTATGTCTATACTTCTCAACCTCTTACAGCAAGAAATCTAGACAAAGCCATAAACAAAATTGGGACAAATGACAAAAAATAGAGACAATTGTTTTTAAATATTGCTCTTAGAAGCTTAGAAAGTTGATAGAACTACAGAGTTTGCATTAGCATGAATTTTATGAAGGATATAAAGTCTGAAACTCCAATGTCTGTCATTACTATCTAACTTCAGTCTTTAATGATTTTCCAGTAATTTGCACGAAAACCACAATTTTATGAAAAAGAGACCAAACATATGAGGCCAAAATGGGGACATTCTGTGAAAATCTGTACAGTTGAGAGGTATGCTATGTCTCTAATGGACAGAGGCAAATAATTAATCACCTCATTAAAAATCAAATTTGTGGGTCACATTTGGGTTGCACAACTAGGCTTATAATGGCCATAGTGGCCATTGGCCTAGTATGTACCTATGGACCTATGAACCAGTCACTTTAATTCATCTTCTGTAAGTGATATCTGCTTAGCATACAGGGCTGTGAAAGCTCTAGTCCTGCTTAACCTCTTACACCTGTAAAATTTGGAAATAATACCGATATTCACTATGGGGGCCCCAACTTAAAATTTTACTATAAACAGTTCATGCCAGGATGATAGATATATTTTTTCAGAGGATACCCTACCTATGTAACAAGTTCCCACTGGACATCAAACATATACCTCTAGAACTCTCTTTCAAATCACCCTTTATGAGTGAAAGGGAATCTGTAAACCCAGACATGTGATGTGCATGGAATGTGCACTCAGGCCTTTATGGATAAAGGAAATAAATAGGAAATAAATAGTGGACTTTCCATTGGCTAGGCCCCTAATGGTGTTCTAAGCTAATGGCAATGTCTAGTAATAACCTACACA
>NC_056745.1:78102376-78172376 GCF_019279795.1 Protopterus annectens | reverse complement strand
ATATATATATATATATATATCAGCATATATGCCTACTGGTGGACTAAGCGTGAACTCTCAAGCTTCAAGTCCACAACAGTCAGAAATCCTCCATAGGACTGAAGTTATTACATAATGACAAGAATTTGAGTTGCAGGCTTCATATCCTTCAAAAAATGTGTGGTAACACAAGACCTTGCATTCTATCAACTTTCTAAGTTATAATCGCAATATTTAAAATTTGTCCCTACTTTTTGGGCTTTTTCCCCATATTATTTTTGCCTTTATAAAATTTTTTTGTGCCCAGAGGTTGAGAACCTGATCTATATGGTAGTTGTATATCAGCCAGAAGGACTTCTACTTCAACTGTCATGTGGTGAACAATACACAACATATTATGTACAATATGTCTGTGCCCTATCCAGGAAGTTCTCATGATTCCCCCATCTGCACACATGCTACCTGCAGCAGCTTTCCATATGAGGTGAATTTCAACAGAGTCATCGATTTGGTAGCTGTACATTTCTGTATACAGACAGGTCTTGATAGTCTAATTCTGTGATCATAGGTAGCAGACCACTCACATAATTGTCCAGTATTGTGTGCCTCATTTGATGCAGGATCTGTCCTGGAATAGTAACAGATGACCCCATCAGCAATCCCACAACCATGGTCAAGATGTTATATATGTCCTCGTGCACTACAGTATTCTTTGTAGACCTACAGTAAGATATTTGTAGTCTACACCATCCATCATAAAATTGAGATATGAAAGGAGTTACACAGTAGGCACACCATAGCCAGGAAAAAAAAAGTTTCTCAGAGAAAAAAAATATGTGCGTGATTGCCACATGCAGTAGAAGTGAAACTTCTGTAAGGAAGTGTGAAGGAAAGTAGATGGTACAGAACATTATAAGCTCCTTCTCACTTCCTGAAAGAAGTTTCACTTCTACCACACATGGTGACCATGCACATAGTTTTCATTTTTTGATAGGAGACTCTTGAACCTACTACCTTAGGTCAGCTTCATTTTTATTTGTGTCATAGGCCACTCGCCTCCTGTAACTAACTCCACCACATTTATCAACTGTTGTTGATTTTCTTTTGCCATTTCCCACCCCAGTCATCCAACCTTTTCTCCCAGGTTAGTCTGCATTCCCAAACATCTGAAACATACCAGAATGGTCAGCTCCACACCTTCTACATTTGTGATCTTTCCCTCCACAATCTGTCTGTTGTATAGTGCCATTATGTATAATATGCCCCACTAGAGGAACCGTATGTGGCCTAGCCCCCTCAATGTACTATGTACATCAGTGGCCTTCTACCACAAATACTTGCCCACACAATATTTTCATTTCACTCATTGACCCTTTGTTTTTAGCATTTTATCCCCTGCCTTTACCTTTACCTTACAAAATATCCATGGTTTAACCCCACCACAAACATCACCTTGCCAAAGTATAGAGAATGAAGATGGTATCATGCTATATTTGAATGTTCTGAATCTCCTTTTTCCAAAAGTATTTCTTATTACGTAGTGATTCTTGCTTAACCTCATCTCTTACTTTTCTTCATCACACTATAACTTTCTTTCCAGCACAGTAACATCTTCCATCATCTTCCATTCTCCTCAGAATGTCACTGCCAGCTTGTACATCTGCCCCTCTTCACTTGTTCACTCTCACTCTTCACTCTCAGTGTGTGCGTATGTGTGTGTGTGTGTGTGTGTGTGTGTGTGTGTGTGTGTGTGTGTGTGTGTGTGTGTGTGTGTGTGTGTGTGTGTGTGTGTGTGTCAATGGAGTTGGCTTATCTGCAAAATTTCTTTACAGTCAACAATTTTTTTCTTCAAAAACATTTTTATTTTCAATTAAAATAACATTTACATAATATTTTTAAATATCATTTTAAACAACTATATACAATATTTACAATAGCCTGACTTTCAATTATATACACTGTATGTTATTAGATATAGAATTAACAGATCAGTTACCAGAGATACAATATTGATTATTGCATAGTATCCAACAAAGATATAACTTTCTTCCAAGGATTATTTACCAATGGCCTGGGATAGATTCTTAGTTGTTTGATTTTTATTTCCATCGATGCAGTTGCTTTCAGTAAAATGTAGAATTCTTCCAAGGTCGGGGGTGTATTTGAATTCTACCTTCTGGTTACGCATTTCCTAGATATAGCAAGTATCGTCCATAACAAATACATATTTGTCTTATTCAGGTAGGGACCTTCATTTACATTTAGTATAATCAATGCTTTAGTTAAGGTAAAGGATTCATTAAATAAAGCTTGTAAAAAATGATTGATTCCATTCCAATATGATTTAATTTTGTTACATTTATAAAAAATATGAATCCAGTTTGCTTTATTTGACTTTTCACACCTCCAGAAAAAAACATTTGTAGTAGTACTGATCTTTTTAATTCTATCTGGTGTTAAAAATGCTCTATGTAAGTATTTCCAGCTAAATATTTCCAGTACTGTGTGTTAGAGATATATACAGTCAACAATTTGTTGAAAGGGAATGTCAATAAAAATAGTATGCAGGCATGCTATAAAGTCTTCTTAATGAATTCTCCCCCTATTAACAAGTAAGGTGTATCACAATGTGAATAGTTATCTAATAAGAAATCAATCTAAAGACTTGAACAGCCTAATATACCACTCATTCATTATAAAATCAAAAAAATAGTGTTCTCTAAATTTGCCATGGTCTGCATGAACGTCTATACTTTGAAAAATTAGAAATCCACCTACTGCATAATAATTTAAAGCCTCACTGGCAGATTATCTTAAACAATCTCTGAACCTAACTTTAATTGATCTGTTATCTCTGTTACAACCACTCATCTCCTCTCCTCTCTCACTCTTCAGCTGTACTCCACCAGATTTTCTAATCCAGCCCTTTGCTCTCTTTATAAACTATTTCACAAATCTTTTAATCTCTAAACCATGGAGTCATAGGCTCACATCTACTTATTAGGCTATTGATATGTGAAGATCTTAAGAAGCCTAGCCTTACATTCCCATGGTAGCTTTTAGTCCTTATGTTTTGTGCATGAATAACCCATAGATGAGGGGGGGGGGAGGGATATGTTGGGGCAATTTCACCTATCCATAAGGATCATGGGTGCTGAACCAGGGGTGAACTTGCAGTTTCCCATCCTTTTATCCAAATTACATTTGAATAGAGTAAGAGAAGAACTTTACGTCTAATGGAAGATGGTTCCATAGAAGAGGCAGTCTCTGTAATGCATACATATCCCACCAATATGTTCTATTTATGTTGAAAAAGAGATTAAGATCTCTTGAGCTGATGATCATCCTACCACTGGACTTGTGAATGTGTAATAGGTCTGACAGGATACAAATTTTTGTGACTCTGTATGTGAGGTAGAAGACATCTGTTAGTTGCCTGTATGATACCAAGAAGAGGGACAGGACATTGATATGGTCAGTGTAGTTTATGTGATTTACACCCTTGATTTATTTAGTGAAAAAGCATTGTAGTTACTCCATTTGTGACAAGTGTTTGGACAGGTACATAACGAATGTGGCATTATACTCGATAACTGGCCTGAGTATAGTAAAATGGTTACATCCCTAGACCTGGAGACCATACCTTTAGATATAAGCTATGCAATAACAAAATGACTTCTTTGCAATAGTGGCTACATGGTGATCAAAGCACAGTTCATTGTTGACATAAGTTCCCAGATCCTTAACAAAGGGTTAGTTTACAGAGGTGTGCTGTCAATGTGATAGTTACAAGGGAAGTCATGTTTGCCAAAGGATAGGATTACACTTTGTTGGCACTTAGTTTTACTCCATGGTTTTGACACCAGCTATTAAACTGGGAAAGGCCTTCCTGGAGGATTTTTGTGTCCTTCAAGGAGTTTATGATGAATCCAAGTTTATCATTATTGGTCCCTGATATTTCATAAGAGCTGGGGTTTCTAATAATTAATATCATTAGTTTATAAATATGTAAATAGCACTGGATATCTAAATAACCATGTAAGAATAACCCTATTACCAATAAAAAAAATGTGCATATGTATTTCAAAGTGACTGTTGAAATCTATACCACTATGTTTTGACTACATTTTGTGTGAACAGGCGTTGCATGGATAACTTTAGTCTGCTTTGTGCTTGTACATTGCATAGAATTCATGTATTTGCCTATATTATGTATGTAAACTCTTATGTATGTGCCATTCTGTGGCCCTGATCATGGCTGACAGTGGATATGTTTGACCAGTCCACCTACCCAGCTAATAAAGAAAAAATAAATAGTCTTTGCAGACCTGACACATTTTCTTAATTGGGTTTAATGGTTCTTATTGAATTATTAGGCCATTCTATTTTGTAATATCCAGAAATCAAATACCACAAAAACATTCGGGGAGCTGTCAATAATAATCTGCTCAAACAACAGAGACCTCCAAAGCAATACTGATCCTGGGAACTATCGCCCTATCAGCTTGATGAGCCTGGTCTGCATGGCCATGGAACATATCTTCAGGGAACTCATAAACAAAGAAATTGGTAACCTCCAAACTCTGGACCCCACCCAGTTTGGGTTTGTGAAAGGTAGATCATACCACCTGAACCTGATTGACTTCTTTGAGCCAGTCACCAAAGCCGTAGATGAGGGTAAGGTGGTTCACACAGCCGATCTTGACCTCGCCAAGGCTTTCGACATCATCCTCCATTCTGGAATTATAGCTAAACTCACTAAACCAGGTATAAATCCCTACATCACAAGATGGGTTGCCAACTGGCTCACTGACAGAACCCACAATGTAAAAGTTGCAGACTCCAAATCTGACTTCAAACCAGTGACAAGTGGAGTACCACAGGGTTCAGTCCTGGGACCTCTCCTGTTTGGTATCTACTTCTCTGAAGTACAGGCTAACACAGAAAGCCTCTGGCTAACAAAGTTCACAGATGACTGCAAACTAGGAGCCATAGTCGAGTTCCCAAATGATGTGGACATCCTACAGAAGGGCCTCACTGAGACAGATGCCTGGTGTCAGAGGCATGGCCTCAAGCTCAATGCCAAAAAGTGCGTTGTCATCCCCTTTGGTAAAAACTCTGTACCCATGAACTACCACATAAATGGCAGTCTACTTAATGCCAAATGTGTGATAAGAGACCTTGGGACCCAGGTGGACAGTAGTCTCTCCATTGATAATTACATCACCACAGTAGTCAGGAAATCCTTCTATGTGGCACACCTCATCACAAAAGGGTTCTCTTTGATAATTACATCACCACAGTAGTCAGGAAATCCTTCTATGTGGCACACCTCGTCACAAAAGGGTTCTCATCTAGGAAAAAAGAGGTCATTGTTTCCCTCTACTCGGCACTCATTAGACCCATTATAGAGTACAATGCCACTTTTGGAATGTATCCAAAAAGATGTTCAGTGCTACGGCCAAAGTCCTACCAAGCAGAAAAGCACAAAACCAAGAAAAAGAATGGCAGGACACTGCTAACGTTCCTTCTTCTTTTGGAATGTACCTCACAAGACATCTGCAGCAGCTGGAAAGGCCAGAGAAGTACCTCACAGGGTTCGGTCCTGGCCTCAAACAGATGCCCTACATTGACCATCTCAAAAAAACTCCAGCTTTACTCTGTAGCATATCACCTACACCGAGGAGATCTCTGCCTAACATATAAAGCTATGTTAGACCCACAGCTGTTGGACATGCTACACCTAAAAAATCTCAATCCCCTGAGCTACATGCTCTAGGGACCTAAACCTTGTCACCACAATAAACAGGACATGCTGGAGGGATAGATTCCTGTCCCAGATACTTCCTATACGCTGGAACAAGCTACCCATCTATGTCAAGCAAAGTTCCTCATTAGCACTCTTCAAGAAAAATCTTGATGAGTGGAAGGGAAATAGGAAATACACCCCGGGGATCACTTCTCTGGCTCTGCTCGATAGGGGCACAGGAAAGTAACTTTTTTGGGTGGTGTAAGCCAGGGAACCTTGTTGGCTAGGTTTACTTAGGCCTTTGGGCCGATAGCCTAGTAGCTACCTATGAACCTATCTGTGAATCTGGCTTAATTTTTTCCAGTTATACAAAATGTATAATTAAAAAAGTGATGAGGTAAATTAACCTGGTATATCTACTAGCAACGTGTAAAAACTGATGTTAGAAATGCCACACCGATATCCAATCACATTTCTTCAGCTGAACTATGCCTTTTCCTTAGTCCTTGGTAAAAAGATGAAAAATGGCAAATTGTTGCAAAGTGTATATAATTGTCAACCTTTCTGCAAGGTTTTAGAATCACTGAATCACTCTTCCTCAAGCTGGATGGAAGGATGTCTGTCATCCAATATTGTAGTTTTGTACCTACTTTTCTCATTCATGACTGTTTTAGTGCACTCACATTCTCCTTCTGTTTAATTTTACTGTTATCCTATCCAAGACGCATCCTGATCTGCCCTCTGTAGCGAACACACTTTCTAGTTCTGAAACCAGGACTCAGGGCTTGCCCTCCAAATTCCATTAGATGCCTCAAGAGCCACACTCTCGTTAATTTCTAATATGAGGTGTGCTGAAGCTGTACTACTGGGTAAATATGTCGCCTCGTTCTTTCAGTTCCTTTCTGATGGCATTCTTTAACTGGAATCTTGCTGTATGATAATAGTTCATCCATTAGCCATTCATGAATGCATGCATCAGTCCATCAATCCATGTGTGCATATATGCATCCACCCAAAGGAAGAGAAGCTCACTGTTGCTCATGCTGTCTGTCGATGAGAAAGTGTTTTCTTTTGTTCATCAAATGGCTGTCAGTGTTATGGCTCATACCTCTCACCTGCCCAGATTTTTGTCTCATATTTTTGGCCTGTTCTTAATAAAATCTGTAGTTTTCTGGCAAATTATTGAGGTTTGAAGTCACTAAATAATTCCAAATAATGACAGACATTTGCGTTTCATACTTCAAATCCTTCAAAAATACATAACAACTCAATACCTGTTATTATAGAAACTGTCTAAGTTTATAGAAGCAATTTTTAAAATCTGTCCCTATTTTTGGGCCTATGTTCCCCCATTATTTCTGGCCTTGTCTGGATTTCTTGCACTGAGAGGTTGAGAGATATGACATGGCTGTAAAATATTTAATAAAAGAGTTAAATTAAATCCAAATCTATGTGATCATTATAAAAGTAAGGAAGAAAATAATATGTTTTATGGTAACTGGAGAGAAATAGCCAAGTGATGGGGTATTGGCACAGCTGCAAGCTGGAGAGGGAGTCCTGACCATTATTCTGCCAGGGTCAGGTTTGACCTTGATCCAGATCTGCTCCTCTTCTTCAGAAACTGTGCCTGAGTATTTAGCCTCAAACAGATGCCCTAGGAAACTAGGAAAAGGGGCAATCCAGAAGCACTGTCAGGTTAAGCGACATACTCAAGAAACACACATTAGACAAATGGAAGTAGAAAGTATCTAAACTTGTAGCCTTGACTAAAGGAAACAGTTCAGTAAGAGCTTAGAGCTTTAATTCTCTGCACTAAGTGCCAGACCCTCATGCATGTCTTCATTTTATGATTAATCACTAAAGTTTAAAGTCAATCAGTAGTGCTAATTATAAAAGCACTGTTTGCCTGAAGCTATGGCAGTTTAATCTGTCATATTTGATCCATGTGTTTTATTACTTTGAAAGTATTGTATGCTTGTATGCTTTAGCAGTTTATCTGATATGTCTGCTATTTTGTCTTCTATCACACTGTAAGCATTGTATTGTTACTATGTTTTGTCTCTGAGGAGCTTTTCTCTCCAGGCCTCCACTGAAAATGGGTAGACTTTGGCCCAGTGGACCGTTGACCTTCCTGGTCAACAAATGTAATAAATAAATAAATAATAAGAGTCAGATAGCCCTTCTATAAATTTTCAGAAAATGCAGGCAGGTTGATGTAAAATCTTTTGCTCTGTTAACTTTTTAAAATGAATTGGAGTAGTTAGCCTAATATCTTTACCTGATTTTGCAGGAGATCAATGATTTTGCTTCATATTTATGACCGTTCTCTCATTAACTAATTTTTCTGGTAAATCACTGAGATTTGATGTCAGTAAATAATGCCAGTCACTACAATTGCATGTTTCTCATTGTTCAGATCCATGCAACACTTATTGTTCTGTTAACATTTTAAGTGATTTGCAGTTGTCTAGCAATAATGATAATGAACTTCTTCCTGTAGTCAAAGGTACAGGACGAAATTCTTCCTGTAGTCAAAGGTACAGGACGAAATTCTTCCTGTAGTCAAAGGTACAGGATGAAATTCTTCCTGTAGTCAAAGGTACAGGACGAAATTCTTCCTGTAGTCAAAGGTACAGGACGAAATTCTTCCTGTAGTCAAAGGTACAGGATTGAAACCCTTTTACCTCCATTTGTCTGCTGTGAGCAAGTCACTCAACCAGTCAATGTTTCCAGGCCATCCTTGATAAATTACACTTTGTCCACTGGGTTTACATTGGCAACAAATACATAAAATAATATTTTTAATTTTAAGTATATTAAGAAAAATAGTTAGAAGTTGTTCCAGATTTTCTTCCATGTTAGTGATTCTTGAGCAAAGAAGTTGATGGGGCAGAGGGCCATTCCAGTGTATGTTTCTGATGTCTGCTAGCTGAGATACATTTCTGGACCATTATTTATGAATTTATTCTACCACTCCATCTCAAACAAATAGCCAATGTGCACAGTCATATGTGTGTCTGTAACTGATGTGCATGTGTATGCACATGTTCATGTGTTTGTGTTTGTGTGTGTGTTCTTACATGTGCATGTGGGTCAAAGATCAAAGTATCAGCAATGCAGTGGGAAAAAAATGATGTAATAATAACCAAAATGTGGAGAAAGTCTAAAGTAGTTTGTCAATGATAATTTGTAGCTAGAGAATAATTTGCTTATGTAGGTTTGTGTGTGTGTGTGTGTGTGTGTGTGTGTGTGTGTGTGTGTGTGTGTGTGTGTGTGTGTGTGTGTGTGTGTGTGTGTGTGTATGTGTGCGTGTGTGTGTGTGTGTGTGTGTGTGTGTGCGCGTGTGTGTGTGCATTCTATACTTTTTCAACTTCTCTCAAGTGTCAAATGAATGAAGAGCGATACATTACACCTACCTATAACTGTTTGTCTTATAATTAATGTAAAAGCAAAATTTTACTTTGTAACTGAGTGCCTGTTCAGGTGAGCCAAGAAAGTCCGGGGTATCAAAGAACTTTTTATTTTAAGTGTTAAGTCGATAGTTTAACCACAGCCTGAGCTTCCTTCCTCATTGTTAATAATGCTTCATGCAGTACCCGTCTGTTCCATATTGTGCAAGATCATGCAGTATTCTGAACTTTGAAGACAGATGATTGACTATGCTTGCAGTTTCTTTAATGCCTTTCCATGCTGATGTTTTGGATGGTATGAAATTCATGATGTTGCAAGCCTGCTCTTACGTGTATTGCTTGTCTGCTTGATGCTGCCTGGATTGACTGCATATTTTGGGGGGAAGGGGATTGCTTGGCTTGCCAACTGGGGCCTTGGATGTTTGCATCTTCAGTTGTTTCTCCTGAGAGATGCACCATATAATAGTCATTGGACAGGTTAAGAAAATATGCTCTGTATTCTACGTAATACTATATATTGTGCATAATCTCTCTCTTGCTTAGCTTTATATAACATACAAACTTTCAAAATCATTCTCCTTATGAAATCATACCTTTCCACTAAATTGTCATTCTCTGTTGGATAGCTGATATTTCCTTTCCTCTAAATTCACCCATGGATCAACACAACACCATTTAGACATTTTTTTCATAAAAGTTCCTTCTATCCTTTTCAGTATCAGTAACATAATTTTCCAGTCATGATTTTTTCCAATACTCTTGAGTCTGTTCCTCTTCAAAACTGCCTCTATTATTCTATTTACTCCAATTCCATATTTTTTTCATATCTGAGGTCTAAACTTGTACTTACAATTTTTTACTTTCTGATTAATAATTCAATTCATAATCATAAATAAAAGTGAAATGAACAATAGGATATATTAAGTTACATCCTCCATTCTTTTCTTAAACCCTAAATCGAAGTGAAGCCTAGTTGCAGTAGTTCCTGTTATAAACCTGCTGAAATGCTCTGGCTAAATAACTCAGTTTACCAATTAGTGCTGAGTTAATTAAATAAGCTTTTTTCTTAAAACTAAACTTGAATGTACTCCAAACTCCATTAATAATATTATATTCTTCCAAAATATCTTCTGTTGTTTAACGGCAACATCACATTCCCAAAAGAAATACCTAAAATTTGAATGTCAGATCTAGAAAAATACAGAGTGGCACATTTTTAATGTTCCCTGAACCTTTACATTTTTGTTTAAATTTAATCCTACTAATGCTAAAATCTTTTTATTTCATGTAATAAGTCATTTATCTTATTAATGTCACTTCACTACCCCATGTCCCAAGTGTTTCTCTCCATCAAGTTGCGCACAAATACCTTCTGTAGCAGCAGCAGTCAGACTTATATCGCACTACCTAAAGAACTTTCACAGCTGAATTTCACCTACAGTTGGCAAAAGGTCTTAAGAAACATCATCATCTCCTTTCAGCTTCTCCCAGTTAGGGGTCGCCACAGCAGAACAACAGTCCGCAGAATGATTGGCAGTGGAGTTGTACAGCGTCAAGTTGCCAGCCTGGTGCCCAATCTTCCACAGAAGGCACTCACACACTCACACCTAGGGCTAATTTAGAGTGTCCAATCCACCTACAACATGTCTTTGGGATGAAACCCACGTGACTACAGGGAGAACATGCAGACTCTGCACAGAAGGCACCTCACTAAAGAATCAAACCAGAGAGCCTCTCACTGTGAGGTAGTAACATTAACCGCTGCACCACTGTGGCTGTCCAAAAGTTCTCAAGCAACAAATAAAGTTAAATCTATTGAAACAAGTACATATTCCTTCTGCAGCAGTCAGACTTATCATATTGCACTGCCTAAAGAACTTGCACAGCTTAATTTCACCTGCAGTTGTCAAGAAGTACACAAGCAACAAATAAAGTTAAATCTACGTAAGGCAATCTGCAAATAACTTTGTTAAGTCTAGTGTGCATTGTTTTGTAGTGTTGAATCTACTGGAAGGATATCCCCGCCCCCACTCACTCACAGGCTTTTTACTGCTGAAGGTGAAGCTGCATAACACTTCAGCATATTTCACTCATCAGTGTAATATATCCCAGGAAAGACTTTGAAAAGCCCATAACTATAAAATTAGAAGCTGTGACTGGAGACAAGTATTTAGAGTTCAGACAACTTTTCTTTTGTATCCATGAACAACCTACTTCACTGATTGTTTGTGGTGGTAAACCATCGGGCGGGGGCTGCTTTCCACTCAAGGAACTGAATGCTCCTCCCTGCATCTCATCTTGTTCTCCCACTACATTTGCAGCTGTGGCTCCAACTTCAGAGTCACTTCACTACCCCATGTCCCAAGTGTTTCTCTATATCCAGTTGCTTCACTCTACAAAAAAGTACATTGGATTCTTGTATTTTCTTAATTATTATGGTTTGTTTCATTTTGGTTCAAACTTGTACTAGAATAGTATAACTGTGTTTAATTGTGGGTAAGTGTTGTCTCTTTGCTGTTAATGTGTAGTAAATATATCAGCACGTCTACTGACTTTTTACTCTAGGTTGCAGTAATAACAGCAAAGTTTGTTTTTCTGCTATTAATGTGTAACAATTGTATTAACAAGTTTCTACTGGCTGGGTATTTTACAGTAGCATTCAATGAAACCTTCACATTTTTTCTTGTTGTTTGTACTGCAGTTACATCCAGTAAGTCTGTAGTCTGTTGCCATCTGGCTAAGTGTTCTTGTTTTTTTTTTTCTTTTATTTCTCCCGGTTAATCTGCAGTACATATGTTTATGTTATGTATATATGTTTCCACTCACTTCTACTGAAGCCTTCTGTTATAATACCTGATTTTATGCTTGTATGAACAGCACAGTTACTGGATAATCTATGTGATTGTTAATATAGGAGAGTTTATGTTTGTGAAGAGCTTTGTCATTCTCTAGAGTTGCTTCCTTGTTTATTTTTATATATGTTACACACTAGTTGGCTGCCTTTTCTAAGTGCTTAAATATCAGCTTTACAGATTGCACATTGTGTAGCAAAGAGTGGGAACTAACAGATAGGCTTGCCCCCTGTCCCTCTATCATCTGTAAACCTACATCTCAGTAACCCCACACTTGCATACATACACATACCCTTGTTAGTTTAGTTTATTTTTCTTTCTGTCCTTCTATACTATGGAAGCCACCATTTTTGTTTTTAGTAATCTCAGACTTGCATACCTACAAATATCTCCTGTATGTTTATTGTCCTGTTTAAAGTCTAAAAAGCTGAAATGCAAAACTGTGAAATATAGTGCACTACTCTCCTTTGCCAAACATTACTTAAGGTCAGGGCTGGTGCTAGCATTTTTGGGGCCCCCATCAAGTTTCATGTTGGGGGCCCTACCCAGGAGAATATAAAAAGCACCATTTAACAACCACTGTGTAGTGCTACTACATTCAGACCATTAAAAAGACTTGAAATGTCAGGGTACACACTGGATGGCATTTAGTACCAATGTTACATTATGACTAGCCCCTGTACCACAGCAAGGTAGCCACTCACAAATTGTACACACACACTCTGACTGGGACTGTGCAGTGGTTAATGTTGTTGCCTTGCAACAAGAGGTTCTCCAGTTTGATTCTCAGCTGGGGTGCCTTCTGGGTGGAGTCTGCATGTCCTCCCTGCATTCACATGGGCTTCCTCCCACATTCCAAAGACATACTTCTGCAGTGTTTCTCCCCGGGCCTCTGCTAAAAATAGGCTCTGCCCTAGTCAGACTTTCCTGGTCAAAAAAGTTAAATAAATAAAATTTAGTACCAATAAATTATGACAAGCCCCCGTACCACAGCAAGGTAGCCACACACAGAGGTTCACAAACTGACTGGCATTTAGTACCAATGTTACATTATGACAAGCCCCTGTACCACAGCACAGTAGCCACTCACAGATGTGTGCACACACACACACACAGTGACTTGCATTTAGTAGTAATGTTGTTACATTATGTTAAGCCTCTGTACTGCTTCAAGGTAGCCAGTCCCACAGAGGTTCTCAAAGACATCCACACAGAATCCCTCACACATGACAGAGACACAAGACAGACAGCTACACAGACTTGCACACAGGACATAGACACCCACGCATGATGAAGACATCACTATAGTAAGATTGAACACTAAGAATTTAAAATTCTGGGTTTATTTATTTATTTATTTTTATTTTATTTTATTTTACATTTGTTGACCGGGCTAGTCTAACTGGATATATGTCCACTTCCAGTAGAGGACCAGGGAGATAAGCTCCAAGACATGAACAATCAAATACAAATACAAATACAGACAACAAATAGCAAATATCATAAAAAAACATAAACAATGGTCACATATGCAGTACAGCATACAGATTAGCACAGGATGTTCAATGAGAGCAAGAATCATAACAGTGCAAATTACAGGTACAAAACATCATACAGGTAGAGTCTATAGTAGAAAAAGGAAGTTAGTTATGAAGTTTATGTATATGTACATGTGCATGTACATGTATATGTAGTTTATGAACTAATAATGATGCTAGAATAAGATTTTGCAGTAGCATGCATTGTGCGACCCCCACATTTTTGAAGAACAGACCAAAACTAACAAACATCTAGACATTGTGCAACATTCTCACAGCCCCTACCAGCTTCCTAACCTCTTAGCATAATTCTAAAGCTGAAAATAACTGCAGAACAAAGGTGTAACATCAAGGATAGTTACAAACATTGCTATGATAAACTTACTAAGATATTAGAATAACAGGGATTGCATTAGCATTCATTAAAATAATCAGTACAGTCTGCAGAACTCTCATAGCCCCCCCCAAAAGTCTCAGCACAATTCTAGAGGAGGTTGTTGTTTGTCTTTTCCTGGTTAGGGGTCGCCACAGTGGACCTCCGGTCTGCTAATGATTGGCAGTAGATTTTTATGGTGCTGAGTTGCCAGCCCAATGCCCAACCTTCAATGAAGGCACGCCCATTGATGTATGTCTTTCGAACATGGGGAGGACATGCAGACTCCACACAGAAGGCACTCCAGCCGAGAATCGAACAAGAAAACCTCTTGCTGTGAGGCAACAACACTACTGCTGCATCACCATGGCTAGAGGATGTACAAAAAAAAAAAAAAAAAAACAAGACAAGGATGTAACACTAGGGGTTTAAAACATTGTGGTTATGAACTAATAAAGATGGTAGGATGGTAGAATAACAGATTTTTCCAGTAGCATGCATTGTGTGAATTCACATTTTTGATGACTAACAGACCAAAAATGCAGGTCAAACATCTAAACATTGTGCAAGATTCTCACAGCCCCGACCCCTCTCATAACCTCTCAGCTTAACAATTCCAGACAAAGCCAAAAACTGCAGAAAAGGGGCATAACATCAGGGATAGTTTGAAACTTTGCTATGATCAACTATGTTAGTAAAACAAGTCTTGCACTGGCATGCATTAAGACATTACTACATTCTGCAGAATTGTCACAGCCCCTACCCCCCAGTGTCTCAGCAGAATAAATCTGGATGAAGTGAAAGTAAAATAAAACCACAAAGGCATAACATTAAAAAACAATGTGCTTATCAGCAAATAAAGATGCTGGAATAACAGATTTTGCAGTAAAATGCATTGCATAACCCCACATGTTTTAATGAAAATAGATAAATACCAGGCAAACATCTGAATATTGTGCAACATTCTCACAGATCGTAACCCCCTTACCAACCTGTCAGCACTATAACTCTAGACAAAGCAAAAAATTTATCATAGAACAAAGGCGACTACCATGGATAGTTGTAAACACTACCAGTATACACAATAAAGGCCCAAGCCTTTCTGTGTTGGAGGGAAGCCTGCTAGCTTATCAGTGGGAGTGGTAAGCATTAGGTAACCTGTCTACCACATAAGGAGTGGTTCTGGCCCAGGATATGTAGTTATTGGCCATTTGGGCGGTCTTCCATCTCTCTCAACTTTCTGATTTGAAGGCCTGCATTTGCACTTGTTTCTGTCCTGTAACTCCTGGGCCCATCTCATTTGCTCACTCAAAAAAAAAAAAATTATCTGCTTTTACTGCATTTGTGTTTCTTCCTTCTTTATTTTGCTTTTGCATCATCTTAATAGTACTCAATTGTATTTATTACTGCTTGGTGTAACTCATTCTAAGACTTTTAGTTTAAGCACTTGGGCTTCAAACCAGTTGTTTTACATTAGGAAGCTTTGTGGCCTGCACTGTGGTGGCAGGACAGGTAGCTTACATCCTTCTAAGTTGGGAACTGCTGATTGAGGGCTCAGTGTCTTAGTCTAAAAGTGTATTAGTTCTGGTTTAAGAACTTGGGCTTCAGGCCAGTTATTTTACATTAAGAGGGTTCGTGGTCTGCACTCTTGTGGGAGGAGAGGCTGGACTCTGCCCTTCTGAGCTGGGAATTTCTGGTTAAAGGCTTATAGTGCCTGCATATTTGAACTGTTTCTTACTGAAATTGGTACACCTTGTTTGCAGTAGCATAGACTAGATCCAGGCCTGCTGAATCTAGCTTTGTTTGTATGCTTGTTGTTTGTTTGCTTGTTATTTCCCTGAAACGCTAATTCCACCTAAAACGCTGCTTTTCAGCATTTCTGTGGATCCCTAGTGATATCTGCATAGCTTACTGCACTTATTTCTTTGTTTCACTTGAAAGAAAGTTACTGTTTGTCATTTTTGCATTTAAGTTACCTGTAACACATTGCATTTAAGTTACCTGGCACTTGCTCACTAAAGCAATTATATGTCAACACTAAAAAATTAAAAGCACTACACCCTCACAAACTCCCCTTGAGTACCTTGTTCCCCATTGGCCCTTTTTTTCAATTATAAAGGAATTCCCAATACTATTCTAGCATGTCCAAAGGTCAGTTGTCAATCTCCTCTCCGGTCCAGCTGGTGAATCTGGGAATCTTGAGGCAATGTTACAACTGCCTCATGTACACAGACAACCCTCTCCTCCTCCCAACAAATTCCAACACATGTGAGAGATGCAACCATATAGCCAAACTGGAGGCTAAGCCCTCTCAACTCAGTACTGGCATAACCAGTCAGGAGGAGAAGTAAACCACACTCACTACAATTCCATTCTCACATAGACCTACCACAACAGCAAACCAAACACATAAACACACAAAAACATACTCAGAGGCTCTAAATAAAAATCTGCCTAAGCAGCAGAGACCTCCAAAGCAGACACCCAAGCAACCGCTACCCCAAAACAAAACACGTGCAACACATAGCTCACAAAGCCAGTGTGCTGAACAGTCCCAGCTATTAAGGCTAAACAATACACCTGATACACTTGTAATAGGTGACTTTATCGTCAGGCACACTGACGTCCCGCTCACCAGGCTGAACAAAGAGAAGGTCATGGTGAGCTGCCTGTCAGGCGCTAGGATCCGCCACATAACACAAGCACTCAGGTCACTCCAAGGCAAGTACAAATATGACTCGGTCATTGTCCATGCTGGTGTGAATGACCTGAGACGTACCTCCCTGGACTACATGAAAAGAGACATAGAGGAGCTCTCTGAGCATGTAGCCCAGGCTGGTATGACCCTCACCTTGAGTAGCATCTTACCCTCACCAAGAATGATGCCACAATATGAAGACAAGATGATCAATTTCAACAATTGGCTTAAGTATTGGTGTCATTCAAAGGGATCCAATGCCTGTCAGCCTGGGATGACATGCTCGACAAGCCACGATGCTTTGCTAGGGACGGCTTGCACCTGTCACCCCTGGGCTTTCGGATATTGGCAAAGTCTCTTGCTTCCCCCATTGTGCATTTTTTAGGCAAGGCTCAAAAGACAATCCCACCTCCATAGGTATCACAAGGGATAAGAAACTAAGAGTAATGCTACTCAACACCAGAAGTCTAAACCTCAAGATGCGCACACTCTAAACTCTCCTTAGCATGGAGAACATCGATATCTGTGCAGTAACAGAAACCTGGTTCAAGGCTCCCGAGAGCACCCCAGCACTACCAGGTTATAACTCATACCATGCTTTTCAGCCCAAAAACTTGGACCGAACCACAAAAGGAGGGGGAGTATCAATATTCGTCAAAGATACCCACACCTCCAGGTTGGTGGCACAACACGAAGCATCAGAGACTATCCATGTGCAACTAACAGTGGGTAAAACTGCCTTCTAGTTTATAGCATGCTACAGACCACCCTCCCAAACCCAGGAACCCCACTCGGCCTTCCTGAGAACACTGGAAAATATGAAGGTTTCTCCAAACACCATTATATTGGGCGACTTCAACTACCCAAACATAGACTAGGAGCATTACTCTAGCTCCAACACCCTAGCCCAAAGGTTGCTAGAATTTATAAACTCAAATGCTATGGAACAACTTGTTAACACCCCTACAACAGGGAAAACATACTGGACCTGATCATCACCAACATGGGGACTCTATGCTCCAGGCCAGAAGTGTATCCATCACTGTTAAGATCAGACCATAAACTAATCTCACTGGATATTCACATCCCGACCCCACCCCCTGCCCAGAAAACCACAGTGAAAAACTTCTCTAAAGCAAATTTCACACTCCTTAAAACCGAGGTGGAATCCTTCAAAGCCCTCGAGCCTGTGGAAAATATGGTCCAGACCGCAGAATCCTTTATAAACGCATTCTATGAACACCTTCAGGAATGCATGGATCATGCAATCCCAAATAAAACCAAGACCCAATCCTCCAAAGGCAGATGTCCTATCTGGTGGACCCCAGCCATAAACAAACTATACAATAGAAGGAGGAAGCTACTACATTATAGAGCAAAATCCCAAAAAGGGAAGGCATCTCTGATCAGTATTAGCAAAAAACTATGGGCACTCATAAAATCGTCTAAGACCAGCTTCGAGAGAAAAAGTGCACAGGACACTAAGGATAATCACAAGGCTTTCTTTAGTTATGTTAGGAACCTGGGTGGGAATTCCCAGATATGCTCAGAATTAGTCCAAAATGACAAAAAATACATCGAACCCACAGACATTGCCAACATTCTAGCTGACAGGTTCAGCGCAAACTCCCCCCCCCCACCAAAAGGGAAAATATCTATCCCAGCAGAGTGCTGCCACCCTGGCATCTCAGATGCTCAGGTAAGAGCCGCCCTCTCCAAAGCAAAAAACACAGCATCAATGGGACCAGACGGTGTCCTGGGCTGCATCCTACATGAACTCCAAGAAGAGCTAAACCCAAACATAAAACTACTGTTCAATCTCAGCCTTACTACAGGATATGTACCCAAAGAGTGGCATACAGCAGCAGTGGTCCCTCTCCACAAAGGTGGTGCCTCAACGGATCCTGGAAACTATTGCCCCATAAGCCTGACTAGCTTGGTCTGCAAAGCTATGGAAAGGCTCATCATGGACCTCATAAATAAAGATATTGGGGACCTACAGACACTGGATCCTACCCAGTTCGGCTTTGTTAAGGGCAAATCCTGCCACTTAAACCTGGTCAATTTCTTTGAAACAGTCACCAGGCCATTGACGAGGGGAAGGTGGTCCACACAGCCTACCTGGACCTCGCAAAAGCCTTCGATACAATACCCCACTCGGGCATTATAGATAATCTCACCAGCTTAAATATAAACCCCTATGTCACTAGATGGGTTGCAAACTGGCTCAAGGACAGAACCCACATGGTTAGAATTGCTGGAGCCATGTCAGACTCCAAACCAGTTACAAGTGGCATCCCACAAGGCTCAGTCCTGGGACCTCTCTTGTTCGGTATATATTTCTTGGAGGTACAGGCCAACACGGAAGGACTGTGGCTGACCAAGTTCACAGATGACTGCAAACTGGGTGCCATAATCGACTCTCCAGCTGACACAAGCATCCTCCAAAAGGGCCTCATAGAAACAGACAACTGGTGCCAGAGCCATGGCCTCTAGCTAAATGCCAAAAAGTGTATAGTCATCCGCTTTGGCGAAAACAAAGTGCCCACAAATTACCACATAGGTGGTAATCCATTAAGTGCAGAAGAAGTAATTAGGGACCTGGGGACCCAAGTTGATAGCAATCTCTCATTTGACAACCACGTGGCCAAAGTGGTTAGAATAACATTTTATATAGCCCACCTAATCATGAAGGGATTCACATCTAGATCAGGGAAGGTCATCGTGTCTCTTTACTCATCCCTCATCAGGCCCATAATTGAGTACAATGCCCATTTTGGGAAGTACCTTACCAGACACCTGCAGCAACTGGAAAGACCCCAAAAGTACCTCACCAAGAGGATCAAAGGGCTCAAACAGATGCCATATTCTGCCCGGTTAAAGAAACTCCAGCTCTACTCAGTGGCATACCGCCTGCTCAGAGGCGATCTGTGCCTGATGTATAAAGCCATGTCCAACCCGGAATTAATGGACATGCTGCACCTCAGAAAATCCAAAATCCCATCAAGCTACACGCTCGAGAGACTTGAACCTCAGCACTGAAATAAATAGGACATGCTGGAGGGACAGATCATTACTCAGAGGCTCCCTTCACTCTGGAATAAAATCCCAGTCCAGGTTAGGCAGAGTCCCTCATTGACTCTCTTCAAGAGGAATCTTGATGAGTGGATGGGAGATCGTAGATTTACCCCGGGTATCACTTCTGTGTCACTGTTAAACAGAGGCACAGTATACTAACCTCGAAAAAGGGCATAGCAAAATTAATTTAAAATGGGTGGCGAAAGCCAAACATACTCTGGCTAGGCTTATAAATGCCCTAGGGCAGATAGCCTAGTATGAACCTATGAACCTATAACAGGGTTTGCATTAGTATACATTAAAACAACAGCTGTACATTCTACAACATTCTCACAGCCACTAACTCCCTTCCTAATCTTTCAGCACAATTTCGGACAGAGCAAAAAATTATCATAGAACCAAGGTGTAACATCAGGCATAGTTCTAAACATTGCCGGTATACACAAAACATAGCAGCAGAACAGGATTTGCATTGGTATACATTAAAACATCTGTATATTCTGCAGCTTTCTCACAGCCACTATCCCCCCACTACTAATATTTCAGCACAATTGTACACAAAACAAAAATGCAATACTGAATATTCTTATGCAAGACTAGATAAAAAAATACATCAAATATGGGCATTAATTACAAACAAGCCTTCCTTCCTCAGTCTCGTACCAGAAGAATTCTGGACAAAGATAAAATAAAACTGTTACAACCACAGCCCCTCACCCCCCAAAATCATCTTAGCATAAGAACTCTGCAGAAAAAAAGTTATACAATCCTCTCCCTATGTTTCCTCGCCCCCCCCCAAAAAAAATAAAGTTAAAAATAAACCTAGCAACTTACCTTTTCTGCAGTTGATAGAAGGCTGCCACTAATCCTCTACTTGCTTCTCCTACACACAGATCAGACCTATTCAGCCATTTTAAATTGCCCTCAAAAGGACAGTTTTTCAGATCTTTTAGAAATTGCCCTTACAAGGACAATTAAAATACAGATGCTTTGCTGATCCCACAGTCTTTGCAGGAAGATTTACATTCTTCAGCCATTCTCACAGCATACCTCTCAACCTCTTAGCATGAAAAAACTGGACAAAGCCAAAAATAATGGGGGTACAAAGGCTTAAAAATAGGGACACTTTTTAAATATTGCTCATATAAACTTACAAACTTGCTTTCAGGCTTTGCTTTAGCATACATTTTCTGAAGGATAAAAAGTCTGAAAATTAAATGTCTGCCATTATTTAGTGACTTCAATACTCATGGATGTATAAGAAAACCACAAATTTTATGAAGAACAAACCAAAAATATAAAGCAAAAATCTGTGCCTAATGCCAATAATCAACAGAATTAACCCAACAGGCCCCATAGTACGCCAAAGCCAATCAGGAAACTAGAATTTGCTTCCTTGACTGCTGCAGCCAATCAGGTCCCTTGCTTCACTGAAGTGGACCTGATTGAGTCCAGCTTACAAGTAAAGCAAGGGACCTGATTGGCTGCAGCAGTCAAGGAAGCAAGTTCTTTCAGGGAAAAAAAAAGCGGACTCGCACATCGGCGCTAAACAGCTGAATGAATGCGGCCCCAAGAAAAGAGTGGATGAGATGGAGAAACCTGCGGCTGCTTCAGATGGGGGCCCTCATACGTGTGGAGATAATCAGGGGCTCCCCAGGGCTGCGGGTTTGGCGGGTGCCTAATGCCGGCTGTGCTTAAGGTGGATGAGTATAAACAAATAGTACTGTATCTAACTAGTTCAACCATCAAGAAATCCACAACTTTTTCTCTCTCTCTTCATCCCAGTGAAACAAACACATATACCTTTTGCAGCAGCAGCAGTAGTCAGACTTATCATATCGCACTACCTAAAGAACTTGCACAGCTGAATTTCACCTGCAGTTGGCAAACAACAAATAAAGTTAAATCTATGTAAGGCAATCTGCAAATAACTTAATTTGTTAAGTCTAGAGTGCATTGTTTTGTAGTGTTGAATCTGCTGGAAGGATATCCCACCCTCACTCACCCACACTCACAGGCCTTTTACTGCTGAAGGTGAAGCTACATTAACACTTCAGCATATTTCACTCTTATCAGTGTAATATATCCCTGGAAAGACATTGAAAAGCCCATAACTATAAAATTAGATGCTATAAAATTAGATGCTGTGACTCGGGACAAGTATTTAGAGTTCAGACAACTTGTCTTTTGTATCCATGAAAATCCTACCTCACTGATTGTTTATGGTGGTAAACCATCTGGGGGGGTTTCTCCCACTCCGTTCAACCTTCCCCCATATCCCACCCTCCCCCAGCACCTCTACTCTTATCCTAAGCAAACCACTCCCCCTCACTACTATGATCTAATTATATACAACTCTACCTTGTCCACACCCATATTTCATGCACACCTTACTTTCTTTTATTTAGCCAAACTTATATGCTCGACCTTACATCCATCACCTTGAATTCACATGCTCCCTACTATACTTTTTTGCATCTTACTCTGCATTACCATTACAATACAATCATCACCTCAAAGTATTTTAAATTAACTCCAGGCTTACCACCTTCTGTTCTACTATACACACAAATTAGCATTGCACCATAATTTTACCACTGACCAATCACATCAACACCACCCATCCTTATCACAAACTGCAAGGTAAAACACCTAACCACATTATCAAAGCCCACTCTGAAGTCAAAATATTTCAAAATTACCTTCAGCTGCACACATATCACATTATAACAATCTATATTTACACATCAACACCACCAATCCCGATCACAAACTGCAAGGTAAAACACCTAACCACAATATCAAAGCCCACTCTGAAGTCAAAACATTCCAACCTTACCTTCAGCTGCACACATTTCACATGATAACAATCTCTACTTACACCTGTGCTACATTCAAACACACAAATTCCACTTTTACTATTTTTAAACCCACTATCACAGTTGACATGCTCCTCCTAACTTGCCTAGGCTCTTCACTCTTAACTCTCAACTTCACTACAGCTATATCTTTGCATGCCCCCACACAGCAATACACAACTACCTCCTCTAAACCTCTCCCCAATAAACAACACAGCTTCTCATGCATCTCCTCCTAGCTTTTCCTCTATACCCTCCCATCCTATTCAAGCCACAAACTGGCCTCCTCACCCCCTATGAAACCACACTTGACATCAGTACCCTCATCTATCCCTGGCCCACCATCTAATCCTAACCACAGGAGTAACCCCAAAGATTTAAACATACACTTAATCTTAGAAGTATATGTAATAAAATAGCCCCACTGCATGCCTGGATTGATCAAAATAAACCTGACATATTAGTCCTTACCAAAACGTGACTACATCCCAATGGAAAAGACTCAGAAATAATACCTCCAAACTTTGCAATAACCAGAAGAGATAGATCTAAAAAAAGGGGAGGAAGGATACCACTTCTATATCCCTCTACACTAAACATCACACCATAGACCAGTAATATACCCATCTTTTCCAGTGCTGAGGTACTAATCTCCTTTTTGAACCTCAATATATCAAAAATAATTATTTGCATAATAGTAATATATATCCCACCAGATAACAATATACCAATGTTGGAAGATATTGTATCCTGGTTATCCCAAACAATAAACCTTGAAAGAATAATCTTAGGAGATGTAAATATAGATTGGCAAACCATAGCTTACAACTCCCCCACAAATAGTATAAATCTGTATGTTTTTTCTCAGCTTATCAATGCTCCAGCAAAATACAGTAAAGATCTTGCCTCCCAGTCCACCTTAGACTGGATTCCAGTATCCCACCCTGCTAATTATCCCTCTTCTGGTACACTGTCTAGCTCCCTGAGCAATCATCTGCCAGCTTACTCCCTTAGGACAAACTCCCAACAACTAAGAGTATACATTATAAAATCATTTAGGAACTCAATTCATTTTTGTCAGCATAAATTTAACAATCTCCTACAGGAAATAGACTGGGCACCCCTTAAACAATTACCCCTTACTGATGCTGTACTACACCTTAATAACACCTTTCTTCACATACTTAATACACTAGCTCCCATTCGTATAAAAAGAATCAAAAAGAACCCATGGCTCTCTAATGAATGTAAACACCTGATGAAGCAAAGGGACCTAGTCTGGTCAACCTGGAAAAAAATAAAATGAACAAAATCATGTTCATTTCAAAACACTCTGTAACAAAGTGACAAAACTAATCAACAGAGATAAGAAGTCATATTATTCCCAGCTTTAACTCCAGCATAAAATCAACCCCAGTAGATTTTGGCACTCCATATCTTCTCTACTTAACCCTGGAAGAAATGGTGAGCACACCCTATCACTCGATACCCCTCCATCATAAATAGCTGAAACTTTAACAAGCACTTCATAAAATCAATTTCAGACCTACTAACACCCCTAATGCTGGACCCCCCACCCTTCAGCC
Source organism: Protopterus annectens (assembly GCF_019279795.1). NCBI lineage: Eukaryota > Metazoa > Chordata > Ceratodontiformes > Protopteridae > Protopterus > Protopterus annectens. The sequence goes on along the minus strand of NC_056745.1, from coordinate 78,148,255 downwards.
TATTCAGACACCAACCCCAGGCCATCAACTACTTCTAACCCTGTCATTACAAACCTCCAAACTCAACATAATGTCATACAATCCCCATTCTCATTTCAGCCCATAACCACTGACACCATTAAGAAGCTGCTACAAAAAGTAAAACTCTGCTGTACTTCAGCTGACAATCTTCCCCCCACACCACCTCAAACTGGCTGCTAACTCAGTCGCCTACCCAGTCAGTATCCTTATAAATAGGTCTTTATCTGAATCAGAAGCATCTAACATATGGAAACAACATCACATCACCCCCATCGACAAAGGAGGCAACTCTTTTGATCCATCCAATTTCCATCCTATATCTATCTTGTCACCCATATTCAAAATTCTCAAGAGAGGTATCCATCAGCAGGTAATGCAATATCTATTGCAAAACAATCTTATAACCAAAACTCAACATGGCTTCCAACCTAGCTACAGCACAGTTCCAGCCCTATTATCTTTTACAGACATCATGAACAAGGCCAGAGATGCAAGATGCTATACAGCCTCAGTATTCCTTGATCTCGCCAAGGCCTTTGACACAGTGTCTCATCCTTACTTTTGAACACACTGTCTAACCTAGGCTTCTCAAATAACACAGTAAAATGGTTTCAGAGCTACCTCAAGGATTGTAAACAAGCAGTGAAATAGTCCAACAAACTCTCACTCTTTCTCCACAACCCTACTGGAGTCCCCCAAGGCTCCATCCTATGACCCCTACTCTTCAACATTTTCACAAACAACCTTCACACTGCCTCTCACCCTGGGACCCTCATTCAATATGCTGATGATTTCACCATAATCTGCAATGCTCAATCACTACCAGAACTGCTCTCAAAAACTCAACAGTCCTTTATGGCACTGGAATCCTGGCTAAGAAATGCCCAACTCTTTCTTAATCCAAAGAAGACAAAATTAGTACTCTTTCATCCCAAAACACCTCCCTTGTCTCTGATCATTTCAACATCCTTGCATCTGACAACACTGCCACAGAAATAGTGCAGGAAACCAAGCTTCTAGGTGTTATCATTGACAATAAACTTTCATTTGACCCCCATATACAGCAAAATATAAAGAAAACTCATCAAAAACTGTGACTCTTGTATAGAAACAAACATTTCTGTACTGCAGCAACCAAAACTACCCTTGCAAAAACATTTTTACTTCCCTTTCTTCTTTATGGTGCCCCTATCTTAACTAACTTACAAAATTCTACCTAAGCAAGTTGGAACAGTGCTACAACAAAATTGCAAAGTTTGCCACAAACTCTAAATATTACACACACCACTGTAAATCACTCCTAGAATTAATTCATTCACTCCAATGGAGCTCAGGAAGTTTGCATTGTAACGTTCGATGGGCGGAGCCTAAGCCTTTTGACAGAATCAAATTATGTCCTCACATTTCAAACAAATGTTCGTATCTCTGAAATGGTGGAACCATAGGGTTATGAAAGAACTATAAATGGCAAACTCTTCAGCACAAACTATTTTTTATAGTGATAATATTCTTTATGTTCTAGGTCTTAAACCAAATTTTACAAGTCACAGTAAACACAGTAACTATTACATTTGTAATATTTTGTGAACAACACTCAGCAACCACTCAAGTTATACACATACTGTCAGCAGCATTTTATTCATCTGCCTGAGAGCTTTCATATGAGACTAGAGTTCTGTCTGTGTTACTTGGCTGTTGAGATATTTAGAAGAATGTGAAAATTATATCTATAAAAATTAATAACATAAAAATGGTTTACCTTCATGTGTGCATTTTGCACACGGGCGAACAGCAAATGTTCAAAAGGACGTTTGCAAAGTTTGCAAACATCAAACGCAAAAAGGTTCGAATGTGCAATGAGTGAATGCACAGTGACATTCATTCATTGCAGATTCGACATTTTGGGGTGGATTGTACTATAGTGGGGATCGGAAAGTGGTCCCTTTTCCCACTGTAGTGCGATCTCGGAGTTAGAATATTAAAGTAGGAGGGGCACAGCCCCCCATATGAGGGGTGCAGAGAGGCTTGCCCCCTGCTTTACACTTCATTTCATTTCTTTTTGACATTTATGTTTGAAAATTAGCAAATCTGCATTTCTCTTTGCTGATTTTCGGACATTGGAAAGTGTTAACGGTTTTGTTTTTCGAAGTTACAATTCACTCATATGAGCAATTGCACGAGTGTATTTTGCCTTTGTAAAGGTAAACCCATAACAATATCTACTTACCTGCACTAGAAAAGTGATCAAACATTAATGCAGTTGAGTTTGCCATTGTGTATGCTTTAACATTAAATCTTTTAAAACCTTGCACATAGAATGGATTTGGAAGTATTCATGCAAATATGAACAAGCAATATTTAATGCAAAGAGGCGTCAGTAGGAGTTAACTGCAGATTCACCTGGAGGCATCACTTGGATGTAATGAGTTAAACTGGCTTCAACAACCCAAACAACTTACCTTTATTCAGCTATTAACCTTGCACAACCTTATTTTCAAGCCTAGTGCTTGCCCTGCACTAGCCAATCTAGTCACACCTTACACACCAAATTGATCCCTACGATAAGAAGACAAAAATCTCTTAGCCATCTCAAAACTCACAAGAAAACCTGGCAACTCTCTGTATTCATACTCATTGGAATTCACTATCTCTAGCTACCAGGTCTATGCCTGGCATAACATATTTCAATGCCTCTTTAAAAAATCATCTCAAAAATACATGGCTCTGCTCCAGTATAAAGCCTGCCTAGTGCTCAGGTCTTCCTCTTCTGTCACAGTTCAATCACTCACAGACTGCAAGTATCCTAAAGCTCTTCTAAATCCTTCTTTGCTTCTATCCATATCCTTAAGTTACTGCTCAGGCTGCATTGTTTCTATTCTTCTTAACTCTCTCTCACTATATGTCTGAATCACTAACTTTCTGGCTGCTATTTTCCTAACTGAAACTAACTTTCTATTTTGCATATACTATAACAGTCAATGTCACACAATGTACTACCTATGTACTTTTTTTGACACTATCTACATCATGTATGATGCGAGTGACTATTATTGTCTGTAATGTTTTAATTGTATAGAATTGTCTAGACATGTAGTAATATATTACATCTTGTAGCAGTTTGTTCTTTCAACTTATTTTTTGTATAGTATTTCTAATGTAATCTTTATTGCATTGGATAATACTGTATTTGTATTGTATTGTATGTGGAACTTTTCTCCCGGGGCCTCTGCTGAAAACGGGTTCTGTAGACCCAGTCAGGCCATCCTGGGAAACAAATGTCAAACAAATAAATAAATAAATGTTCCTTGTTAATAGAACAATATCATCAGTATACACCATTACTATTTGAATTCCTGCAGAATTTCTGTATATAAATTGACAATCCTTAATTTTTGCAAACTCACTTTTCAAAACTGCATTCATAACTAATAAATATAAAATAGAACTCATAGGGCAACTTATAATCTTATAATCAGATTTTTAAAAACTCAATAACTTCTGAACAAACTCTATAGTTATCTAAAATGTTCCACATCTGATTATAATTCACATTGTCAAATACTTTTGCTAAATCACCTCCAAAAATCCAGGCTTCTCCACCCTCATAATATATAAAATGTTCTATTTTGTCTATAAAAATAATAATTTTTTTGACATGTTTTATTACTTATACCACAAATTCCTTCATCTTATATCAATCTAAAACATTTTCAAATCTAAGTTATATGACTTTCAGAAGAATTTTACAATCTATGTTATTTAATGTAATAGGTCAACAATTTTCTAATAATTTTCTATATCCTTTTTTTCCATATTGTAACTTTAACAGCAATCACACTTTCTAAAACCTTTATTCTTCTATTCAAATAATAACCCTATATATATATATATATATATATGGTTCCCTATCAGAAGCCTGAAATACTATAAGCCTGAAAATCAAAATCCTGAAAACTATAGACTGAAAATTCAAAATCCTGAAAGCCCAAAATCCTGAAACTCAAAATCCTGAAAACACAAAATGGACATACTGACGTCATTGTGGCTTTGCTATTGTTAGCCATGTGGTGTTGGGTCATTTTATGTTAGGGTTGGGGCGGTTTAAGTGTGAGTTAGGGCTCAGGAGCTCATGTATGCAATAGTGACAAATATTGGGGTTAGGGGCAGTTTAAGTGAGTTAGGGGGTAGGGTCGGGGGTCAGGAGAGTGTGCGATAGTGCGGACCTTAGGGTTAGGGTCAGGGTCAGTTGGTAGATATTAGTGTCTTTATAGTGACATATTAGCATTATTTGTGTTTTCAGGATTTTGAGTTTCAGGATTTTGAATTTTCAGTCTATAGTTTTCAGGATTTTGATTTTCAGGCTTATAGTGTTTCAGGCTATATATATATATATATATATATATATATATATATATATATATATATGTGTGTGTATAGTTTTGTTTTGATATTTTTATAACAGTCATATCCTAATCTAACTATACCAAGAATAACAGTATCATTTACTGAAATTTTACACCCAGATAAAACATATAATTCTGTACTATCACTATCACTTGTCTTCTTAAGGTCACAGTCAAAGTTTATACTAGTACTTAAATCCTTATATTTCCTGAAAAAATGCTATATGTCCCTATATATTTCCTTTTGATCTGTGTGTAAAGAACTATTTCTTGAAAATAATTCTTGAATACAAGCTTGCCTTTTAAACTACCTTACATAAGAAATGGTAAATCTCATTTTTAATTTTTAATTACATATTTTTGTCTCCATAATAAATTAAGTATTTTCTTTTTTTTGTTTTGTTAAACTTCTTTTTTTTCCTTTAGAAACAAAAATTATTTCAAACACTTAAATATCTATTTTCCAAATTAACATGAACCTTCCTAACTTTAATTTTAAATCTCACCCACCATTCAGCTTTTGAATTATAGAAATGTATTGTCTCATAGTTCTTCGATAAATCATTAATTTATTGATTAAGTTCAGTTTTATCAACCTTAAACCAATTCAGTCTTTTAATTCGTTTACTTAATTGTAAAAAATGAACATTTTCCACTAACACAGCTTTGTGATATTTAATGATTCAGAAAAACAAACTAATCAAATTCTGATCTGAATATACCTCTTGAATAGGTAACTCCCTTACCTTACCCAAATTAAATTGACCAAGTTCCATCATTTCTTAAACATCCTTAGCAACTTTCTTTTTTAGAGATGTTAAATTGCAGTTCATATTTCCTATAATAAAAATAGTATCCATAATAACAATGACATGGAATTTATGAAACTCTGAAGATTTATCCATACTTTTAATATCAATATAAGCATAATTTATAATAATTTTAGAAGTATAATGTCTTTTACAAGCATATAAAATAGATATTTTCCCAACCTTAACCAGAATATGACCCAAAAAAACCTCTTTATATTTAAGTAAATGACAACACCTGAACAAACATGTTTTTCTAGATTCCATATTACTTGTTTTTATTCTACAAGAAATAAACTTACTGCCTTTTCTCTAAGGAAATAAAACAAGTATCTAATAAAAAAAATAGATTAGTGTTTTGTTTTTAATAACTCAGTAAAACATAAAAACTTTTTATATAACTATGAATTCCATTCCCATTTAAAGCACTGATATGAATTCTATCCATTTCTTTTTTTATTTTCTGCATTTTTGAAAAAAAATGTTTCATTTTTTCTATCACATGCTCTACTCCAGTAGAGTTTTATTCCCAATGTTCTGCCTCAAATAATCAGTATAATTTTCACATTGTTCTGTATTTGACTCCTTATTTTTCCTGATCTTTAATCATGTCTGTTTCAGTTTCTACATCACCCTGTATTATTTCTTTCTCCATTGATCACAAATGGTTTAGCGCTTTCATCCAATCCCATTGGTCAATGAATCATGTGTTATTAACCTATCTGGATTTATGAATTTTTGTGGTCATTACATCTATTGGGAGTATTTTACATCCTACTGGCCTTGGGACTTTCCAGTGTGGTTATTCCATCTGTTGAATGTGTCAGTGGCTGGATTTCAATCAGAAACTACTTCACTCACTCCTCTGCTGCACTCAAAATTACATTTTTTTTTCTGAAATCAATAGTTCCTTTTTCTAACTTTACCCAGAATATCGCCCCATGAACTAGTGGAATCATCTGCAGGTTCCTCTTACTGAATCATCATGTGATGTTATTCATGTGACAAACCTCCTGACTGGAGGACAGTAATTATAATATCCAAATGATCCAAACCAACTTTACCAACACTCTCTACTGTAAATTCTTTACATATTATTTTTCTGAAATTACTGCCCCATGTTCTAAATTCTCAAACAAGCATTCTAGCTCAGTTCTTCTCTTCCATCATCCTTCAGAACAAACCTGCATTTTCTTCAAAATCCGGAATAAATTTAATGATGTTAAATGCATTACTAGATTAATGAGCCCTAAACACTATTTATTCAAAGTAACAAAAACAAATGATTAACCCTTGACCCCCATCTCACAGGAAATATCACACGCAATAAATATCCCTCTTTCTTAATAGGAAGCATATAAAGACCAGCTAAATATCCTAATTTTCCTAATATCACTGCATCTTTCAGACTAAGCTTCTTCAGAAATGACAACTTAAATGTTTTCCACATCTCACAATAGCTATATTATTTTTATAATAAAGACACTCTATTATGATATATTAACAGAAATATTCAAAAGAACTACGGAAAATGTTTGAAATAAAGTCTGAATTGTATAAAATGAATAAAATAAGGGAAACAACCACATTTTTTCGCTAAGCACTACTTTTTCATAATCAAAGGTATTCATGTTGTCTGCAGTGTATGAAGTGTTTGCATGTTTATGCAGTATTACAGTACAGTTATTTCACAAAATACAGACATTTCAAAGCATATTTCACAGAGTTCAGTATTTTGAAGAATTTATAGTGCATTTGAATGTTATTATACGGACATATAGCAGCTTGTTCATATATAATTTCAAGGACCATATTATTATGGTGTGTTTGGGTACAATTTGTTGGCATGGCCGAAGGATTTCATAGACTGCCTCCACTTGTGTTTGACAATAATATTATAGAGAATTGGAGAGTGTTTGAGCAAGAGTAAAATATTATCATACCGGCTGCATTTTCTGATAAAGATGACCATACAAAGGCATTTTTTCTGCTTAATTTAGATGGTTTAGAAGCCATAAAAAGGGAGCATTCATTTGTGTATGCACCTGCAGTCTTTACAGGAGAGGGGGAACTGTCATATAGTTGTACTGGCTGAGTTAAGAGAAGACCTTGAGTGCTTGAAATGTAAATTTAGACAAATGTGTAACCCCCAAATGAATGTCACAATTAAAGGCACTTATTTTATACAAGGGACCAAAAGCCTGGTGAAACTTTTGTAGCATATATAACTGATTTGAGAAACAAGGCTAAAACATGCAGATTTGGTGATTTAAGGGATGAGTTGATGAAAGATAGATTTATGTGTGGTATTAAAGATGATGTAAGAAAGATTTTGCTTTGTGACAGTGATTTAACTTTGAATAAGGCCATTGAGATTTATCAGATATATGAGCTTACTGAAAAGCACATAAATATCCTTACAAATGAGAGATGCATGCTTCCAGTACCTTCTAACACTCGTGTTCATAATATGCAGCACATGGTTAAAAGAAACTGGCCGAAGTACATGGCAGCAACTGTAAACCCTGCAGCACTCACTTGGAAACCCCATAGCTTTCTAGCAAATTCCAGAGCATGCGCAGTCTCAGTGAAGTATTAGAGTGAGTCAGCAAACTCAAAGAATGAGCCCCCACCCAGTTTCATTTCCAACTGTCGTAATTGTGGTGGATGTTATGAGCCTAAACGGGAAAAATGTTTAGCGCTGGGTCAGCAATGCCACAGATACAATAAGTGAAATAATTTCAAAAGGTTTTGCAAATCAAAAAGTGCACATTCTTTTATTAAAAGGGAATGTTCAAAGAGACAAGTTTCATAGGTTTATACTAGGCTAACTGCCCTTTTGGGGCCATTTTAAGCCTAGTCGATTATCCCTTGTGAGAATCAAATCCCTCCCCTTGTGTCTGTAAGGTAAACACCTTAACCACTATGCCAACCTCCCACCTTCAATTAGAAAGTTGTGACCCTACTATTTATGTTGATGGTGTGTCAGTGCTTCATGAAACTGTCAATGAAGTAGATTTTTGGGCAAAGAATGAAGTCTTTTGTACTGTTCGGATAAATGGAAGACCCATAGAGCTCAAAGTTGACTCAGGTTCAAAGTGCAATGTTATGTCTGCAGAAACATGCGCTTGTGAGAAGCTTGATTTGGCAAAGTGTGCGAAGCTTGTTGTTTATGGTGGTGAAGAGATTCAAACCAAGGGCTCAGTAGTAATTTCATGTTACTCTGCTGGGAGAAGCTATGACTTGTTATTTTATATGGTCAAAAGGCAAGTACAGTCATTATTAGGGCTCAGAGACAGTTTGAAAATGGGACTGCTTTCATTTAATAAGGAAGTTCATCATATTAGTCTGAAAGACCACTACTCTAATTTGGCCCAGTATATGTTTTTTACCAATGCTGATCTTTTCGAAGACAAACTAGGCAAGCTTCCAGTTATGCACTCCATGAAGTTATACCCAGATGTCAGACTCATTGTCAGGCCATCCCAGAAAGTTCCAGTAGCTATGCAGCACAGAGTCGAAGCTGAGATAGACAAAATGGTGCAACAAGGTGTTATTTGTCCAGTAGGTTCATCAACCCCTACTGAATGGGTATCCTCCATGGTGGTCGCTCATAAGAAAAGCTCAGATGATATCAGAATATGTACTGATCCATGAGATTTGAACAAAGCACTGAAAAGACCTCATCATCCAATGCATACAGTTGAAGAAGTTGCAGCTCTGATGCCAAATGTCGCTGTGTTTTCTGTCTTAAATGCAAAGAGTTCATTTTGGCAAATTTTGCTTGACAAGAAATCCTTGTTGCTTACTATGCTCAGTACTCCTTTTGGCAGGTACAGATTTTTGAGAATGCCATTTGGGATAAATTCTGCCAGTGAAGTCTTTCAACGTGCAATGGAGCAAATTTTTTTTGGGTACCCCTGTGCAATTATAGTAGATGATAATTTAGTAGAAGGTAATGATGAAGCAGAGCATGAGAGAAACCACAAGAAAGTTCTGGAAAGAGCACATCAAGTGAATCTTAAGCTGAATCCTCAGAAGTGCAAGTTCAGGTTACAAGAAGCTACTTATGTTGGTCATGTGTTTACCAGTTCAGGCTTATGACCAGACCCTTCCAAGCAAACAGCTAGTCTTGAGATACCAGCTCCAGACAATGTTCAAACCTTACAACATTTTCTTTCCATGGTTAACTACCTAAGCAAGTTCATTCCAGACTTAAGCCACCTAGCACCACTGCTTAGAGAGCTGGCATATAAAGATGCATCCTGGTCATGGTTGGACCACCACCAAAGTGCATTTGATGTCCTGAAAAAGAGAGTTGCCAGTCCACCAACTCTCAGATATTATGATGTTTCACAAACCAGTTACTCTTTCCTGTAATGCTTCAAAATTCGGTCTTGGTGCAGTTATTCTCCAAGAGGGTCAACCTGTTGCATATGTGTCCAGATCTTTAACCCAAACTGAAATGCAGTATGCTCAGATAGAGAAAGAACTTTTGGCAATTGTGTTTGCATGTTTGAAGTTCCACAATTATATTTATGGTAGACCTATCCAGATTGAAACAGACCACCCACCTCTAGTCACTGTTTTGAGAAAGCCTATGCATTCATCTCCAGCCAGATTGCAACGTATGATGTTGAGATCACAGAAGTAAAATTTCAAACTTGTTACACGAAAGGACACGAAAGGCAAACTTCTTTATCTTGTTGATACTTTATCCAGATCACCCAGAAATACCACTGAACAGTATGAGAATGATAGCCTTGATTTTGAAGTCATGGAAATTAGACATTTTCTTCCACACATATTGATGAGCTTAGAAATCATACAGTCTCAGATCCAGTTTTCCAGATGCTCAACCACTTTATCGATCAAGGATGGCTGTCAAAGCAATCTAGCCTACTTCAAGAAGTGCAACCTTATTTTCCATATAGACATGAGATTTTGTCTGACAATGGTATCACCATGAAAGGTCCAAAAGTCATTGTTCCAAAGTTCTTGCAACAAGGGTATATTACTATTTTGCATCGTGGTCACCCAGGAACTGATTCTACCAATAGAAGGGTAAGAAGACTAGTATTTTGGCCTTCTTTGTCACAAGACATTGAGAGAGTACTTTCATCTTGTTCTGTATGTAATAGGATAAAGCCACACCACTGAAGGAATCACTTCAGCTAAACCAGATTCCTGAACTACCTTGGTCGACAGTAGCCACTGACATTTTTGAATGGAATGGTCAACATTACTTGGTATTAGTAGACTCTTACTAATTGGTTCGAGAGTGACCTACTTCCTAACCTAGCTGCCGGTACTGTCATTACTAAGCTGAAGAGTCATTTTGCAGTCCATGGTAGTCTGCACAAAGTTATTTCTGACAATGGTACACAGTTTACTAGCCAGCTATTCAAAAGGTTCACCGAAGAGAGGGACTTTATCCGTGTTACTAATAGTCCTGAGTACCCGCAGTCAAATGGTTTGGCAGACTGTGCAGTTCAAAGTGTGAAACAGTTACTAGAGAAGTTGAAATGAGATAATAGTGATGTCTTCCTGAATCTCTTGAATCTCAGAAATATTCCTCATGATAAACATCTTGATTCACCTGCCTAGAGATTTCTGTCGAGACAAACCAGAACCACATTACCAGTCAGCAGTAGTTTATTGGTTCCTAGTGCTAAGAATAACAGATCTGTGAAAGCTCACCTGTTAAAGAAGCACCTATCCCACAAGTCTTATTAAGATAAATCCAGCAAACTGCTCAATCCATTACGAGAAGGAGAGACAGCGAGAATGCAAACATGCAAAGGTTATGATCAGATTGGAGCTGTGAAAAGTATTTGTGCAGAGCCGAGATCGTACATTGTGGAATCACAAGAAATAGTGTTTAGGTGGAATCGGAAACATTTGATGCTGGTGTTTGAGCCTGTACCACAGGACCTAGACTGTGAGAAAGACTCTTCATCTCAGAGTGAGTTATCCAGAGTTTCAGTTCCAGAGGACATTCCATTAGATGTCCCTGTCCTGAGATCAATCCCGATGTCCCTGATACAAGGTCTTCAACGAAGACTGTCCATGTTGCTAAACCCAGTTCTGATTCCTATATTACTAGGTCAGGTCCCATTTCCAGACCATGTTACAGATACATGGCAACTTGGACATGAACATTGTGTTTATTTCTGATGTCTATATTATTGCATGTCTTATTCCAATGTTATTTCATTGAGAGCAATCTATTTAAGTGGGAGGATGTAGCTCAATTTGTGTATACAGTTTTAAGGAGCTTTCTAGAAGCTTACACAAGTGTATAAATACTGATCATGTGCGAGCCTGACAGCTTTTTTGTAGTTAGCTGTTGAGATGTAAGCATGTATGTCTGTGTAGCCTGTCTGTTAATCAATTTGTTCATATCTTGTAATGTTGCTATCCATCCTGATTTGTTTCTATGTAACAAAGCATATAAATTAACTACCCCACCTGTTCATCATCGATACCAGAGAGGGACGAGTGACACTAGGGGACCAAAAAAAATATCTTTTAACATAAGTTCCCCCTGCTCTTCAACAACAGTCTCTCCCTCAAGCCTCAAACTCAAAATAGAAATCTCTTTGATAGAAAAAAATAAATTCCACCTATCTGCACTGTATCTCCTATTCCTTTACCTTTTTCTTTATATAATCTTAACCTGCCTTTCCAAGCAACTGTCCTACACCCTGCAATACTGTCTTCATCCAAACTTAAATTTCAGCAACAATCACTAGGACATGTGCATAAGAAAGCATTACAACAATGCCTACCTTTCAAACTAACAAAGATACTGATCTTCTAAAAATCTAAAATCAACCTATCTTAAAATATTTTCATAAGTTTAAGTTGTTTTATTGTAGCATTACACTTGCAAGCAATCTTTCTTGGTGTTTTTGTACCAAGAGGGTTAGCAGTGCCCTATACAGACAAAAATTTCCAGAAAATACATTTTTTTCTGTAAAACTACCCTTAGAACTGAAACCTTTAATTTAGTGTGGCTAAAACAAATACATTGCATGGATACAAGCTTAGAGCAGCTAGTCTATACTAACATCAGATTTTAGCACACTCTAACCTAGTCTAGTACCAAACCCTAGAGATCACCCAAGGAGCCTTCTGTATAACCCAGTCCACAACCGATAGTAGCCCACCCAAATGCAGGTCTAGCAAACACGGATATACAATTTCCAAATGTCTCTGTAGCTGGGTCTATGTTTGGCTACCAAAAATAAAAAACCCAAATGGTGAAATATCAAAACGAAGACAGCAAAGCTGACAATTACCAAAGAACATCATCAAAAAAAAAAAAGTAATCAAATGGCCATTGTTGGCTAACATCGCAAACACATCCTACCAAGGTAAGGGGGCTCCACACTCCAAGATTGCACTCCAGTGGGGAATAGGGCAAAGTTAAAAGGTTTCCATTCATGTACTTTATGCATTGTGTTATTTCCTGGTTGTTGGCCAACTATGGCCATTCACTGGATTTATTTTCAATGATGTCATTGTTCTGTAATTGTCAGTTTTACTGTCTTCCATTTGATATTTCGCTGTTCGGGTTTTTTATTTATCAGTAGCCAAACAGAGACCCTCTTTAGCCAGGTTGCTAGATATGGGCATCCTGAGACAATGTAATAATTGGCTCATGTTCACAGACAACCATTTAATCCTTAAAGAAAAAAACATTGTATGCAAGAGATGCATGTACACAATTTTACTGGAGGCAAAAATCTTGAATGCAAGCAAGTTTGTCACAAATAAATCGCCTCACTAGATACTCCACCAGCCACAGTAACTCAAAAAATACCAGGAACAACAAGCAAGCTCGAAGGACTCAGCTCCACCAAAATAATGTTTATTCCAAACCACAGAGTTTGTCACAAACACACACACACACACACACACACACACGCTACATTCACTGCATATAATGTCCATCACACAGATATGCATAGACCAGCTTGGTTTACTATCAAACGGACAAAAATCACATCCGTGAACGGTGATTTCCACGACAAATAATGTTGACTCATGAATAGGAAGTAGGTTGTATGATCGATGCAGCAACGTCGACAAATTCTGTCGACCTTAAGGTGGAACTCCCCATTGGCATCCATGCTGTAACTCCCTGCCCTGTATACATCCTTCTAAACGGACATACAAATGAGCATCGACACTCCAACAGTCACTCCTACCATGATCGAGTAGGTGGCTGTCGAGCATGTTGCTGTCGAATCTTTCGATTGTAAATCAACCAGCTTACGCTGAGGCAGAAAAAGCAATTTTTTTGAAACTTCAAAAACCTCCTAAGCCAGTAAACAGCAATGCTTATACTCAGTAATTTCTGAAGCACTCACCAAAAGCAGCACCAAGCATCACACGCATTTCTACACTGAGTGGAGGACCAAAAGCAAAACCCATAAGGCAAGCAAACACATACACAAGACTCCTGCCATAGGGGACTTCATTGTATGATACACGGATGCCACACTCACCAGATTGAACAAGACAAAGATAACTGTTAGTTGCTTATCTGCAGCCAGGATCTGCCAGGATCTGCCAAGTTAAGCATGTGCTAAACACGTACCAGTATGATTCTGTCATAGTCCATGTGAACCTTAATGACCTGAGGCATTCTTCCCTGGACTATATGTAGTGAGACATTGTTGCTCTGTCTGAATATGTGTCATAGGCAGGTATGTGTCTTGCATTGAGCAGCATTCTACCTTTACCAATTATGAAGCCATAGTACAAACAAAAAATAACTGATTTCAATAGTTATCTTAGTTTCTGGTATCTTTTCAGGGAGATTCAATATTTATCAGCATGGGAGGACATGGTTACAAACCACAAGCCACCCCCAAAGGATGACTTGCACCTATCTCCCCTAGGCTTCTGAATATTTGGTAAAACTTTATCCACCACCTTAGAGCCTTTCTTAGGCAATGCCGAATTGATAAATTTACTGACATAGAAAAAAAAAAAATACAAAGGTAAAGGCATTACTGCTTAGATCTGGGAGAATAAACAAGAATTTCCACACCCTACAAATTCTCCTCACTCTGGAGAATATAGACATCTGTACTGTTACTGAGACATGGCTTAAATTCACAAAAAGTATTGAGTTCAAAGTTTCTCTGCTTTCCACACATTTAGACCATCAGCTGTACAGACAGGGATAAAAAGTGGAGGAGTGTCAGTCTATAATGGCAACACGCATAACTCTAGGATGGCTATGCAAGACTGTTTCCTGGAATGTATTCATGTGCAACTCACCACAGCAAAGTCCCATGCCATATCCTAGTAAGATATAGTTCCCCCTCTATGTCCCTAGAATCCCATAGCTCATACCTAGACCTACTGGAATCACTCACCATTACACTAAATAACCTATTCACCAGTGACTTTAGCTAACCTTGTATAGACTGGAAAACATACACTGTCTCATACTGACAAGCATTATTCCTGGACTTCATGAACACAAATAGCCTTGACCAGATAGTGCATACACACAACAGAGGTTCAAACATACTGGACCTGGTCTCACCGATATTGGAGATCATGCCCCCCCCCATCTCCCACCCTTCAGTGTCACATCCTCACTTGTTAGATCGGACAGCAAAGCTGTCTCCTTCAAAATAAAAATCACTTGCAAATCCTGTAACAGGAACAATTCCAAAGCAAATGACATCCTACTACGTGATAGTTTTCCAAAATTCAATGCCCCTCCCAACCCAAATTCACAGCAACCTATGCAAAAAATTGTTAACAGAGATCCTGTACAACAATATAAATGGCTGTATAGAGGCTACTGTACATACTAGAAGTAAGTCCAAAACAAACTCTAAAAAAACAAATTACACTGGTGGAGTCCTACCCTTAACAGAGTATATAAGAAAAGGAAAAAAGTCATGGCTAAAATCAGGAAGAGCAGCTGCCATAATGATAACTGCTCTCTAATGAAATTAAACAGGAAACCTAAGCAGACTAATTAAGTTCAACAAGGCCAATCATGAGGTCAAGAGAGCCTCACAGGCTAAAGACAACCACAAGGCATTCAACGGCTGTGCCCAAAACCTTAAAGGCAGCACACATCAGAGTGCTATCTTCACTGAGCACAATGATGTAGCAAATTTGTTGGCTAAAAAAATCATCTAAAAATTCACCACCCCACTCCCCCTTCATTCCAACATGAAATATCTACTAGCATAACTTCCCCTCCAACTATTAACAGGAAGCAGGTCCTGGCAACAGTTACTAAGGCCAAAACACAGCCTCATTGGACCCCCGACAATATCTCAGGATGCCTCCTAAATAGCTTGAAACATGATCTATCAGGACCACTTGAGTCACTTTTTAGCTATATCCTCAAAACAGGCTTTGTACCATGAGAATAGAGGATTGCAACCATTATCCCACTTCACAAATGTGAACTATCAACTGACCACAGAAACTACAAACCTATTTGTCTAACTAGTCTAAAATATAAAACCATGGAATGAATTATCATGGACAATTTAAACAAGGACATGGACAACCTTCAGATACTGGACCTAACCCAGTTTAGCTTTGTCAGAGGAAGGTAACGCCTACTAATTCTGGTGGACTTCTTTGAGTAGGTCAGCGAGGCAATGGATGTGGGGAAAAGTGTGCATACTGACCACCCGGACTTGGGTACATTTAATACAATACCCCATGCGGGTATAGTTGACAAACTCACCAAACTGGACATAAACACCTACATAATTGATTGGATTACTAGCTGGGTCACAGGCAGAACCCAGAATATCAGGATTGGTGAGGCCACCTCCTCTAAGGGATTGGTCACCAGTGGCTACCTCAGGGGTCTATACTGGAACTGTTCCTATCTGGCATCTACCTCTCAGAAGTAAAGGCCAATGTTAAAGGCCTTTGGCTGACAAAGTTCGCAGATGACTGCTCTTTAGAAAATATCATAGATTCCCCCTATGATGCAAGCATCTTACAAAACGGTTTAACACACGCAAATGACTAGTGCTAAAGTCATAGATTAAAACTCACTCCCAGGAAATCCATTATAGTGCATTTTACAAAAACTGCTACCTAGGCTAATTACTCCATTGATACAATATTCCCAAGAGTTGACACTGTACACAGGGATCTGGTAACCTATGTAGACAGACACCTGGCCTTTGACCAACATGTGCCCAGTGTCATAAGAAAATCATTCTATGTCACCCAACTTATAAGTAAGGGCATGGTGTCCAGGTGCAAGGAAGTCATTGTGGCACTTTATTTGGCCCATCACTGAGTATAACGTCACCTTTTGCATGTGCCTTGCCAGACATATGCAGCAGTTGAAATGCCCTCAAAGGTTCCTTCCCAGAAGGATCCAAGGTATAAACAGATTCTCCTGTATGGATCACATTAAAGCCCTATCTCTATACTCATTCGTCTACAGGTTGTTGAGAGGTAATCTATGCCTGACATACAAAGCATCCTCATATCCAGCTTTCCATGACTTCATTTTCATTAGTGTTGTCCGTACTTCTAGGGTGGGCTCCTCTTCTTCCTTCACCATAGGCTATGTCTACAGCAGTGCAGCTTCTGTGCTTTTTTCATCCAGAAGCTGCTAGAAGTACTCATTTCATCTGCATTTGATGTCCTGTGGAGCAATCAGCAGCTTGTTGGTAGCATTCCTTATGAAGTGTGTCTTTATCTTTTTGTATTTCCTGTGCAACTTGATAGAGTTTCTTTGCACCATCTACTGAGTCACTTTCCAGAAGCTGGTAGAGTGGCTTTGATGCCTTTTTCTTTGCTATTGCAACTGCTCTTTTAGCATGTTTGTTAGCCAGACAGTATTTATTCTTAGTGTGTTTTTTCTTTTCTATCACCCTGTTTTTCCCACACTCATTTCTTTTGTTGACTTCCTGTAGCTCAGCATTTTACCACCAACTTTTGTTATGTCTGTTATTTCCAAACCGGGCTCAGATGTATATCTGTTCTATAGTCCTCATACTTGTAATTCAGCATGTTGCCAGCAGCTTTCACTGTGCCTGTTATTTCCAAACCGGGCTCAGCCGTATATCTGTTCTATAGTCCTCATACTTGTAATTCAGCATGTTGCCAGCAGCTTTCACTGTGCCTGTTATTTCCAAACCGGGCTCAGCCGTATATCTGTTCTATAGTCCTCATACTTGTAATTCAGCATGTTGCCAGCAGCTTTCACTGTGCCTGTTATTTCCAAACCGGGCTCAGATGTCTATCTGTTCTATAGTCCTCATACTTGTAACTCAGCATGTTACCAGCAGCTTTCACTATGTCCGTTATTTCCAAACCAGGCTCAGATGTCTATCTGCTCTATAGTCCTCATACTTGTAACTCAGCATGTTGCCAGCAGCTTTCACTGTGCCCGTTATTTCCAAACCGGGCTCAGACATCTATCTGCTCTGTAGTCCTCACACTTGCAGCTTTGAGGCGCTGCCATTCTTCTTCAGGTTCACTTATTTCTTCTTCTTCCTGAGGTGTTACAGCCCTGAGTATTTCCTTGAACTCATGAATTTTCTCCCCATTCAGCTTCCAGGTCATCAGCCTATACTGACCCTGGAACTTTCTCTGACCACTGCTTGCAGCTGATTTGGGAAACCAGTTGTTAACACTGTGGGCTGACTGTTTCACTGAGGATGAATTTGCAATTACTCATTGTACCCCAATGCCCATTTCTTAGCAGGAAGAAGTTTGCCTGAGTTGTATGCCAGATACTCTTTTATATGATCTTGTGACTGTCTTTCTTACTGAGCCACCTGTTAGCCATCATCAAACCATTTGCCAGACAACAATAAAATGGAGTCATTTAATATGATCTTAGTAAATAATGCATTTGGAGGCAGTGTGGTGATGCCCTTTTGCTGTGCAGTTACAGGTTTTGACAGGTTGTATTAACAGTGACAGGTTGTGTTAATAGGAATAAAACACACTCACTTGAATGCAAATGCATGCAGAATAATGACTTTTCATTCACATGTGCAAGTGTGAACTATTAATTTCTTTTTTATTGGACTGCACTTTGTAGTGTTACCAACAATTGCACTCCTAAAACCTCTTCTGACCCTACAGTAGTCATATTACATTCCTGGATATGCAAAGAATGTGATTCAGACTGTCATCACTAAAAGCTGTATGATGTAAGTCACAGGTCATTCATTTTCTGTGGGCGTACACTGTGTCTAGATTTTTATAACAATGATCCTTAACAGTTAGGTTTTTATAACAGTGCAGTGTACCCCAATCATTCACATTTTCTCTCTATGGCAGTGAAAGCTTTATAAGGGACAAAAACATTTGCAAATGATAAAACAATTATGGTTAGAAGAATAAGAGATTAATATGAATAATGAAGAACAATTTCAGACCTAGAGTAGAACTGAAATTTAATAGAAGACGTCTTTAAAAGTTAATACACGTAAAGCACCTTCACAGGATAGAAAACTTACAATTAACTCTTTGTCAGTGGCTGTGTTATTTGTAAACACCCAGACATCACATTTAATAACAAAGGCATGCAGGATACAATCACTTCTGCAAAAACACCTAGACAGATGCAAGAATCTATGAAACTCTGTAATAACATAGCTACTACCCTGCAGTGCTGGACATTGAGGAGACTAATTCAATTTCCTAAATGTCCCCGAGCCCTCCTTGATAAAAGCGGTACTCAGAATTCCAGAATAAGCAATGGGAGATTCAGAAAATCTCACCTCAGACTACAGGAAGCAGTTTGTTAATAACTCATAGCCATAATCCTGTGTCCTAGCTGTCTTCATAGGGCGAGTGACACCCTAGTTGTCTTCATAGGGTGAGTGGCACATAATACTATATTGTATATAATGCTAAAAAAATGAGCAATTATCAGATTCTGCATCTGCAGTGAGAAATCTGTTCTTTAGCCATGGACTCCAAATTCAGTTAATCATAGTGAAAAGGGGCATATGTTCAAACCTGTAAGTGGTGAAAAGGGGCATATGTTCAAACCTGTAAGTGGTGAAAAGGGGCATATGTTCAAACCTGTAAGTGGTATTCACAACATTTGCACTTATCTGTGTACTGCTTGGTATGTTGTAAAAAACGAACACGTAACATGTACTACACAATTTTTAAAAGTCCTTCAGACGTCCCAAAATGTAGGCATAATCTGTTGCATCCATGGAAGGCTCCAGGTATGCAGTAGGTATGCAAATGGCCTTGCTTGTCAAAATTCACTGTTCTAAAAATTAATTCCAGTCTACAAGGTCTGAGCAATTTCAGTACCAATAGTCTATTTTTTTATGATGGAATTATAAAGAATCCCAATTGAAAGTGACAAAAATTAGGGCCAATAATATGGATAGTGAAGTTGACTTCCTTAACTGGGAATTTGGTACAGTGAATACATGCATTAGGTTTGTGACTACTCATGGTACAACTTAAGTATTTTTAAGATTCAAAATGTGGTAAAAAAATCTTTGGTCTGTCATAAAATCTAACAGTACTTTGGGTCCCATGTTATCTGATAAGTGTCAGCATGTTTTTTGTAGCAACCATAATCTGGAAGATTTTTTTTTCCAGTTAGAAATTAAATGTTAATTTGACTTCTAGTTCTATTATCAATTATATGGGAAAGGTTGGATGCTGTAGGTGTGGTTGTTGAACTATGTGCTAATATGGTCTTGAGTACAGTGTTTTACCTCTGTTAACACAAATAAAAATTATGATATTAGGTTCCCATTAGCATGCAAAAAAAATATTGTTTACCTAGTGACATATACATGTGGTTCATTTTATGTAAAACAGACTGCCTGTTTGTTCAGACAGCATGTTTCATTATGTGAGTGACATCAAATGAAAAAGGGCCAGAAGTCCATTCCATAAACAAATGTTAGAGCATAAACTTTTCTAGCTATGGATAGTTTTTTTTTTTTTTGTTTATTTTTTACAGCCTGAGCTTTATGAACTAACTTTGCCATTAGCAGTTACCCTCCCATATGCAGTTCTCTGTCTGCAGTCTATGGGTGCGGGCCAATAACCTATTCCACTTCTGTAATGTCCGTGTACTGCTCTGTTCCTTGTTTTATTTGGTTAACCCATGTAATGTACTTCTAATCTTTTTTATTTATTTATTTTTATTTTTTTATTTTACATTTGTTGACCGGGCTAGTCTAACTGGATACATGTCCATTTTCAGTAGAGGCCTGGGGAGAAAAGCTCTAAGCATAAGCAACAGCATAACATACAACATAACATACAATATATACAATAGTAAAACAATAGCAGAACATTGTTGAGATTCTAAATATGGAAAAACTTAGAGTCCATTTTTTTTTTTTTTTTTTTTTTTTTTAGGAAAGCTAATATAAAGATTCTTATAAAGTAGTAAGAAGGGAAACTTGTTAGATACTAGTGAGATGTTAAATAACTGGTTAGTTCAGGTCAGCATCCTAGTACAATAGGTTAGCAAAGTATGGGGAGAGCATGATTGGGGAGAGAAATATTAGTCAGGGTTAGAGCAGGGACAAAGCCAATGTGTTTTAAGGTATTCTTTAAGGTGTTTTTTGAAATGCAGTGTAGAAGAAAGAGTCAAAAGTTCACTTGGAAGCTGGTTCCAGCTTTTTCCCACTGTATTAGAGAAAAGTGAGTCCCTAGCTTTGTTGTTAGGTTTAATAGTTGAGACTAGAAGTTTATTAGCTGAGCGTAGTGTTGCTAGATTTTGGTATGGGGTAATAAGGCTAGTGAGGATTGGGATATTATTAGGGTGGTAAAGGATTTTTTCAGTCATAGTAAGTTGTTGACATTGAAGTTGGTTCTGCAGTTCTAACCATCGCAATTGTTTAAGGTTGTGACACTGGTCGGTTCTAAAAGGGGTGCCAGTGACAAATCTAGCTATGTTATTGTAGCTGGTTGCAAGTTTGTTAAGGTTGTTTTTAGATAGATAGGTATATATGGCTGCAGCATACAGTAGGATAGAGATAAGGTGGGTCTGGGCAATAGTGGTTCTAGCTAATGGCTTAAGGAAGGGTTTGATTCTATAAAGAGAGCCTAGTTTTCTGTTGACAGATTTTATGGTAGTATTAATGTGATCATCAAAGTTAAGGTTGTGGTCAATAATAATACCTAGGAGACGGGTTGTAGTATCTGGTCATATGCTAGCTCCATTGTTGGATGTTACTGTGAAGTGAATTTGTGGTGACGTTTGGGTAGGAGCAAAAAGCAGTAATTTTGCTTTTTTGGGGTTCAGGAGGAGGCAATGTTGCATGAACCAAATTTCAACAATATTATATACTGTTTGGGTGAGGGTCTGGAGAGAGGTTGGGGACTTGGCTGTGCATATTAAAGTAAAATCAAATGCATATTGTATGCAGGTGGCTTGGGGAATTTTGACATTTAGATCATTAATAAAAATTGAAAAGAGAAGAGGGCCTAAAATAGAACCTTGAGGTACTCCAATGTTGACAGAGACTGGGTTGCAAACCTACATGCATCCTCATGTCATATATGACAATTAAGTGCACCATACATATTCCTTTTATGTGTGGGATATTAAGAAAGTTTCATTTTATGCAAATTGCCAGTGTCAAGACTGTATGGGCAAAGCCTGCATCACATGGCAACAAAGAGCATTTATGAATATGGCTGCTCATCAATTAAAAAGAATGCATTCATGAAAGACACGCACACACACACACACACACACACACACACACACACACACACACACACACACACACACACACACACACACACACACACACGCACACACACATGCACCCATCAAAAAACATTTACTGCTAACCTCTTCACATGTAAAAAATGCTGAAAAATATATGATTCTATTATCCATATATTATTCTATTATCCATATATTATTCTATTATCTAATAAATAAAGCCTCAAAAAGGCAATACCCATATCACATAAACCGTTGAAATAAGGATTTCAAAACGTGCATGATTCTTTTTGGACAGTGCATTGCCAGCTTTTTTTATTGTGCTATGCCTTTCAGTATGTGGTTAGAGACAGTGTCAGACTAACATAGCTATAGCTGTTAACATAGACAAACAGGAACATTTTCATAATTTCTATGCATTAGATTTAGAGCTTTTTACTTGAAAATAATGGGTTTGACGTAAGATTCACTTGCAAGGTAAGGATTTTACACACATATTTTAATCTGTATGGTGCTTAAATGTAATACTTTATTCCTTTCTCCTTTATGACGATGATGTTAATGCTCTCATTAGCACTATTAAACAAGTCGCTCAAACAAATGGAATTATTAATTTGATAAGTGAATGATTAGCTTTGAACCTGTAAATCCAGTACATTTGTTCTTAATTGAATCCATTATTTCCAATGTTAAAATGAAATGTGAAGATAATTAACCATTAAGGCATTACTCACTCGAAATGCAACTGAGGATGTCAACATCTGCTTACTTCTTAATGAAAATTGTCATTACGCTATTCAAATGATATGAGCAAGAAAACAATAAGGTAAGTTAAAAAGTGTGGAACACTTAGGGAAGTGATAGCCTTAAAATATAATTGACATTAAAGTTCATAAGAGACAAACTGGAGAAGGTACATATGTGCATTGTTATACAGAATATTAGTGGTGCTATCACTGACAATTTTAGTTTGTGAGCAACATCGAGAATTAACATATATGGCAAACAAAAAAAGAAATAAATGTTAAAAACAGTTGATGCTTCAGTACCACATTAAATAGAATTCTTAAATGACTCTCTTGCAAAACACAGAGACTGAGACGTGCTGCAATTACTGATGATGGAGCTTCCTTTCAACTAAATAAGCGAGCAAAATAAATTATATAAAGTAAGAATGTCTATTAACTGCAGTACATTAATAGAATTGGAATTACAGACAATAATGTAGAACCAGACAGCATCACTACAACCATCTATATATATATATATATATATATATATATATATATATATATATATATATATATATATATATATATATATATATATATATATATATATATATAAATATGAAAGCATATATGTGTATATATAATATATATATATATATATATATATATATATATATATATATATATATATATATACACACACACACATACACATATATCTACATATATATATATACATATATATATATATATATATGATTAATATCTATCTATATATATATATATATATATATATATATATATATACACACACACACACACACACACACACACACACACACACACACACAGATAAGTGAGTTTTCATAAACTTGAAATTCACATGGTCGAGACCATATGATCGAGTTTTTGGAATCCTAAACCTTTTGAATGGAGATCGCAGTACAGTGAGAATCTGGAAATTTACCCTTTTCCCCACTGTAGTCTGATCTCGAAGTTGGCATATATAATTTGTGGGGGGTGCAAAAAGATAAAAAATAGATTTTTGTGTTTTTTTTTAAGTTTGAGTTTTCAAATACTCGATCATATGGTCTCGACCATATGAATTTCGAAATTCTGAAAACTTGATCTTCTGACATAGACCCATACATATATATATATATATGTAAATATATATATATATATATATATCTATATATATATATATATATATATATATATATATATATATATATGTATATATCTATATATTAAGCAGGAAGTGATTAATATATATCTATCTAGATATATGTGCTTATATATATATATATATATATACACACACACACACACACACACACACACACACACACACACACACACACACACACACACATACATGCTTTTACACACACACATTAAAGGACATATCAAATTAATAATTATGAATGTAATATATTTTCAATGTTAAATTTGGTGCTGTTTAGTTGCTTATTACAGGAACTGACTCTTTAGACAGGTTTATTAATTTTTTTATATATTAACATAAGCCTCTAAAAGGTTATTAATTACTGGATCCTACCCAGTTCGCTTTTTGTTAGGGCAAAATCCTCTTAAACCTGGTTGATTTCTTTTTTGAAAACACGAGGCCATTGGCCAGGGAAGGTGAGAGGGAGGTGGTCTGCAGCCTACCTGGAAAGCCTTCGACAAAATACCCCATACTGGGCGTCTAGATAAGCTATATACCTAAGCTAAAATATAAATGTGACTAGATGCCATGTCAGACTCCAAACCAAGTTACAAGTGTGTCCCACAAGGCTCAGTCCTGGGACCTCTTCTCTTTATCGTATATATTTCCTCGTACAGGCCAACCATTGTGAGGGCTGTGGCTGACCAAGTTTGCAGATGCTGCAAACTGGGGCACTGTCGACTCTCCAGCCCCACCCAAAAGCCTCTCAGAAAACAGACAACTAGTGTCCCCTTTGGCAAAAAAAGTGCCCACAAATTACCATATAGGTGGTAAATCATTAAGTACAAGAAGAAGTAACCTGGGGACCCCCAAGTTGATAATCTCTCGACAACTCATTGACGCCACCACAAAATGCCCCTTTGGGATGTACCTTACAGACACCTGCAGCAACTGGAAAGACCCCAAAGTACCTTCTCACCAAGAGGATCAAAAAGCTCAAAACAGATGCCATGGTTAAAAGAAAAGAAACTCTCAGTCTACTCAGTGGCATTCAGCCTGTTCAGAGGCGATCTGTGCCTGGCATGATAAAGCCAGCCATGTTAAACCCGGAATGGATGGACTGCCCAAAAAAATCAAAATCCAATCCTACGGAACTCGTGAGACTTGAACCTCAGCACAAATAAATAGGACATGCTGGAGGGACAGATTCATAACCAAGAGGCTCCCTTCACTCTGGATAAAAATCCCAGTCCAGGTAGGCAGAGTCTCTCATCATCCCTTCTCAAGGAATCTTGATGAGTGGATGGGATGGAAGATCGTTTACTTAGGTTTTACCCGGGTATCACTTCTGTGTCACTGTTAGACAGAGGCACTTAATAAAAAAATCATAAAAAAACATAGCAAAAATAATGGAAAAAGCCAAACACATTCTGGCCACATCTGATATAAAGCCCTAGGGCAGATATGATATGTTTTTAGTTAGATTACTTTTTCGTTGTATATATTATTTATAATGGTATTTTATGTAGCAAGGCTTATTCATTTCTATATAGTTTGTTGTGTGGTAGCGAGGTGCCTTTAATGTATTTTATACCTTAATTGATGCATCAGCTGATCATTAATTTTCATATTTAAATGGCACTTCTATTTGTTGTTCTTTTTCTGAGGAAGTTCGTACATAGTACGTACGAAAAGTGCTTAGTTATATAATAAACGGATTATTCTGGTTCGCCTGCCTATTTGTGGATTTTGAAGTTTCTTAGTGTGTCTTATCTTATAATTCATACCACACCTTTCGGCCACCTAACCTGGACCGAAACACTAAAAGCGGAGACGTGTCCATATTCATTAAGGACATCCACACCTCCAGGCTAGTTGCTCAGCTGAAGGCATCCGAGATTATCCAAGTGTAACTAACTCTGGGCAAGACCGCAATTCAAATTGTAGCTTGTTACAGATCCCCCACCATGCCCCAGGATTCTCACTCCTCATTTCTTAATACACTGGAAAATATTAGGGTACAACCTAACACCTTAATAATAGGCAATTTCAACTACCCTACCATTAACTGGGAAAACTACTCATGTACCAACTCTTGTGCTCAACGTTTTCTGGAATTCATAAATTCCAATGCCATGGATCAACTTCTTCACACCCCCACCAGGGGAAGCAATATCCTAGACCTGGTTATTACCAGCATGGGCAACCAGTGCTCCACACCAGAGGTCAATTCCTCGTTGGTCAGATCTGACCATAAGCTAATCACCCTAGACATCCACATCCCTCCCCCACCCCCCATTAGGGAAACCACAGTAAAACATTTCTCCAAAGCCAACTTCACGCTTCTTAAGTCAGAAGTGGCAAACTTCACGACACCCATGCTGATTGACAATAGAGGTATGACTGCTGAATCCTACACAAATGCACTTTATAAGCACTTACATGTGTGCATGGATCGTGCAAGCCCTAACAGAACCAAGATGCTATCCTCCAAAAAAGGAAGCCAATCTGGTGGTCCCCTGCCATAAACAAACTCTACAACAGAAGAAAGAAACTGTTGCAAAAAATAGTAAAATCCCATGATTGGAGAAACTCCCTGGTCAGCTTCAGTAAGAAGCTGAGATCCCTCATAAAATCCTGCAAAGCTAGTTATGAAAACAAAATCGCCACTGACTCTAAAGACAACCACAAAGCATTCTATAGCTATGTCAAGAATCTCAATGGCAACACTCAGATCTGCTCTGAGTTACAGCACAATGACACTAAATATACAGAACCAATGGATATTGCCAACATCCTGGCAGATAGGTTCAGTGCTAACTTTACCCCTCTGTCATCCCATAAAGGGCCCATCTCTATACCAGAAGAATGCAAAGTTCCTGTAATCATGGCTGCACAGGTAAAAAACACACTATCCAAAGCCAAGAACACAGCATCCATGGGACCTGACGACATCCCAGGCTGTGTTCTACATGAACTACAGAACGAACTGGCACCCCACCTAAGTACCATGTTCAATCATAGCCTCACCTCAGGCTATGTGCCCACTGAATGGCGCACAGCGATAGTTATCCCACTCCACAAAGGGGAAGCCACCACAGACCCCGGCAACTACCACCCCATTAGCCTAATGAGCCTGGTCTGCAAGGCTATGGAGCGTATCATCATGGAACTTATAAACAATGGCATTGGTAATCTCCAAACTCAGGACCCCACCCAGTTTGGGTTTGTAAAAGGCAGATTATGTCTCCTAAACCTGATAGACTTCTTTGAAGCAGTCACCAAAGCCGTAGATGAAGGTAAGGTGGTTCACACAGCCTGTCTAGATCTCGCCAAGGCTTTTGACACCATCCCCCACTCTGGAATTATAGATAAACTCACTAAACTAGGTATAAATCCCTATGTCACAAGATGGGTTGCCAACTGGCTCACTGACAGAACCCACACTGTGAAAGTAGCAGACTCCAAATCCAGCTTCAGACCAGTGACAAGTGGAGTACCACAGGGTTCAGTCCTGGGTCCTCTCCTGTTTGGTATCTACTTCTCTGAAGTACAGGCCAACACAGAAGGTCTTTGACTAACTAAGTTCGCAGATGACTGCAAACTAGGAGCCATAATCAAAACTCCAAAAGATGAGGACATCCTACAAAAGGACCTTGCTGAGACAGATGCCTGGTGTCAAAGCCATGGCCTCAAGCTCAATGCCACAAAGTGCATTGTCATTCCTTTTGGTAAAAACTCAGTACCCATGAACTACCACATAGGCGGTAGTCTAAAAAACACCAAAAGTGTGATAAGAGACCTTGGGACACAGGTGGACAGTAGTCTCTCCTTTGATAATCACATTGCCACAGTAGTCAGGAAATCCTTCTATGTGGCACACCTCATCACAAAAGGTTTCTCATCCAGGAAAAAAGAGGTCATTGTTCCCCTCTACTCATCACTCATTAGACCCATTATAGAGTACAATGCCCCTTTTGGTATGTACCTCACAAGACATCTACAACAACTGGAAAGGCCACAGAAATACCTCACAAAGAGGATTACTGCCTCAAAGAGATGCCCTATGCAGACCGTCTCAAAAAACTGCAGCTTTACTCCGTTGCAGATCGCCTACTCAGAGGCGATCCCTGCCTAACACACAAACCTATGTTAAACCCAGAGCTTTTAGACATGCTCCACTTAAAGAAATCCCAATCCCTACAAGCTACACACTCTAGGGACCTAAACCTCATCACCACAATAAACAGAACATGCTGGAGGGATAGATTCCTGTCCCAGAGACTTCCCATACTCTGGAACAAACTACCTATCTATATCAAACAAAGCTCCTCATTAGCACTCTTCAAGAAAAATCTTGATGATTGGATGGGAGATAGGAAATTCACCCCGGGGATCACTTCTGTGGCTCTGCTCGACAGTGGCACAGGAAAATAATCTTCTTGGGTGGCGAAAGCCAGGGTACCTTTGGCTAGGCTTATATAGGCCCTAGGGCCAATAGCCTAGTACCTACCTATGAACCTATGAAGTTAACAAATGTTTAACATAATAACAACCTATGGGATGACTGTGATCATGTTTTTCAAGCTACATTTAGACTATTTTAAATTCATATGAGAGACTTTTTTTTTCCCTTTGTGGGATAAATGGAAAAGGTCCTTTATATATAGTTTATGTTAACTCACCTGCCCCAATATTTTCTTTCTGTTCGATAAACCTTCATTATTTTATGGTCTGATGACCCCTTTTGCATTACTGAATTTCACACTGGTGAGTGCAAAAGGCATGTTTTGCTCAATTTTTCCATGACACAAAGGCTCTTGAGTTATACCTTTCACTACATGAATTTTCACTGTCAGGTGCATTAATTCCCAGTTAGACAGACCACAATCCTGTGTTGTAGGTTGTAATTTTTGTGTGCTATACAACTTTGTTTTTCCGATGCCAAGATTATCATAGATCAATTGCTTCACAATGTTGCAGCTGCAGCTGTAGGAATGGTTTTGATTGACAAGGAAAGACATCCCTGATCAGTATCAGCAAGAAACTACAATCCCTCATAAAATCATCCAAGGCTAGCTTCGAAAGAAAAATTGCCAAGGACTCCAAAGATAATCGCAAAGCAATCTTTAGCTATGTGATCAACCTAAATGGAAACTCTCAGATCTGCTTTGAGTTAGTGCAGAATGGCACAAAACACACTGAACCAGCTGATATTGCCAACATTCTGGCAGACAGGTTTAATGCAAACTTCACCCCCCTCTCACCCCATAAAGGGCCCATAACCATACCAGAAGAATGTAGAACCCCAGCAATCACTGATACACAGGTTGAAACATCCCTCTCCAAAGCCAAAAGCACTGTTTCAATGGAACTGGATGGTGTCCCAGGCTGTGTCTTACACGAACTCCAAAATGAAATAACCCTCATCTAAACACACTGTTCAAACTCAGCGTCTCTACAGGCTATGTACCCATAGAGTGGCACACAGCAACAGTTATCCCGCACCACAAAGGTGGATCCACAATGGACCCTGGGAACTATTGCCCTATAAGCCTGAATAGCTTGGTCTGCAAGGCTATGGAGCACATCATCATGGAACTAATTAACAGGGACATTGGGAACCTCCAAACATTGGACCCTACCCAGTTTGGCTTTGTTAAGGGCAGATCATGCCTCCTAAACCTGGTGGACTTCTTTGAGACAGACACCAAGGCTTTATATGAGGGAAAGGAGGTCCACACAGACTACCTAGACCTCGCAAAGGCTTTCAACACCATTCCCTAGTCTGGTATTATTGACAAGCTCAGCAGCCTGAACATAAACCCCTATGTTATGAGATGGGTTGCCAGTTAGCTCATGGATAGAACCCACACGGTGAGAGTTGTAGGCTCTAGGTCTGACTCTAAACCGGTTACAAGTGGCATCCCCCAGGGCTCAGTCCTGGGACCCCTTCTGTTCGGTATATACTTCTCAGAGATACAGGCAAGCTCAGGAGGACTATGGCTGACCAAGGTTGCAGACAACTGCAAACTGGGGGCCATAATTGACTCTTCGGCTGATACAGGCATCCTCCAGAAGGGTCTCACTGAGACGGATACCTGGTGTCAAAATCATGACCTCAAGCTAAATGTCAAGTGCATAGTCATCCCTTTTGGAAAAAACAAAGTACCTGTGAACTACCACATACGTGGTAGTCCCCTAAATACAGAAAATGTAATAAGGGATCTGGGGACCCAAGCAGATAGTAATCTCTCCTTTGATAATCATATTGCCAAGTTGGTTAGAAAATCCTTCTATGTGGTCCACCTAATCACAAAAGGGTTCGCATCTACAACAAAAGAGGTTATTGTGCCCTTCTACTCATCACTCATCAGACCCATCATAGAGTACATTGCCCCATTTGGGATGTACCTTACAAGACACCTGCAACAGCTGGAAAGACCACAGAAGTACCTTACCAAGAGGATTACTGGCCTCAAACAGATGCCCTATGCAGCCCAACTGAAGAAACTCCAGCTGTACTCGGTTGCATAGTGCTTTCTCAGAGGTGATCTCTGCCTGACATACAAGGCCATGTCCAACCCAGAATTGATGGTCATGCTCCACCTAAAAAAAAACAAATCCTTGAGAGCCACATGTTCTAGGGATCTAAACCTCACCGCAACAATAAATAGGACTTGCTGGAGGAATAGATTCCTGTCCCAGAGACTCCCCATACTTTGGAACAGGATTCAAATCTACATTAGGCAGAGCCCCTCACTAACACTCTTCAAGAGAAACCTTGACGAATGGATGGGAAACAGAAAATTTACCCCGGGGATCACTGCAGTGGCACTGCTGGACAGAGGCAGATGGAACTAATGGCTCTGCTGGACAGAAGTACAGACAACTAATCTAATGGGCTGGTGAAAGCCAACACATTCTGGCTAGGCTTGCAGATGCCCTTGGGCAGATAGCCTAGTACTTACCTATGAACCTATGAACCTATAGGTCCATGGTTATGCCAAGACTATTCTACCTCTTAAGCAACTTGCCACACTGTCTTTTTAATGATATATCTACCAAGAGGAACTGGAGTGGCATGACTGGGTTAGACTTTGTTCAGTCCATTTAAGTCATGCACCAATAAAGACTTTTGTTGACTTTGAAGGGACTGAAAATCAGGATGAGGATAAAGAAAAAGAAAATTTTAACTCAAGCTGGTCTTACCTCTTAGATACAATTTAAAATGTTTCATAACCAACATTCTCTCCTTACAAAATAGCAAGATTTTAGCTGTATGATTCAAAGCTAATGCTTAAATTATGGTTAGAGCCGAAGGGTCACTGAACTAAAAGTAAAATTATAGAAATGTTACCCACTGATAGGTTTAAAAGAGATTTGACAGACACATTATGAAAGTGGATATTTTAAAGCGGCCCTAAGGACTTTAATTTTTTTTTTTACTGGTAGAGAGACATCATTATGCAACAAAACTACGTTTAAAATTGAGCTGTCTAAACCTGAGGCAAAGGTTTTGTCAAATTTTAGAAAAATAGAAAGTAGCATCTGCAGATACGATCTGTTTAAATGTGAGAATGGAGTTTTGTACTAGCTATAATAATACTTTTCTACCTGCAAAAACTGTAAACACTGAAAAGCATACTGCTAATGATGTTGACCTTATGTTATGTAATAAATTACCTGCCAGAATACTTGAGTCAGACTTCTGCTCTTGTGCTATTGAAAAATTAAGTGTGGTGTCTGAATTCATGGTAGACAACTGCAATAATTGTTATGGCCAGGCAGTATGGTTACACTTATAAAGCTGTAATATGTTTTCAGAAAGACTTGCATAAAAAAAAAAAAAGAAAAGAAAAAAAACAGTTATGGAAGTAAGCAACAATATCCCTTAACTCAAATAACAATACAAATTGAGTTTGGAAAGGTAATTGACCCTGTTACTTTAATTCCCAATTTAACATATGACATTATAGTATGGAAATATTTTCCTCTGTTTGAAGATGTATGTGGTTTGATAGACCACCTTTAAAGTGTGTGCAGGGTGACCAGTAAGTGAGTAAGTGTATAAATACAATTTTGCCTAGTGTGGAAAAGGGTAGGCAATTAACCATGAGACAAATTCATAAGAAAGCATGAATCGAACAAAGTCCAAGGAATATTTGTAGGATGAAATAAAAGTACATAACATTAGTTAAGGATATAGAAGTAGAAAGAAACTATACCATTTAAGGAGATTTGTCACCCTTTAAGGATGACATATCACTCTGCATGATTAGAATAAATATAAGGAAGGCAATTATTCAGTAAAGTATTGCAACCAAAAACTGTTATAAACCAGGGATTAGAAGTGTCATTGGAACCTGAAGTGTTGCAAAGCAAAGAGTAGAAATTACTGGCAGAACAGTAGAGAAGGACTCACTCATGGAAAGTATATATTCCAGAGGAGCAAAGTCACAGAGTATATAACATGCACAAATTGCATAGCTTGAGGAGAGTTCTAAACTTTCTGTAAAGTTAAAACAGGTAACCATAGTCATGGACAATTATAAGGATCAGGTTGTATTAAGGAGAGACTTAACAATAAAAATACTTCACTGATCTAAACTCATATTTGTCAATCTGAGACAGAATCCTAAAAAGGGAAGGTTGTGGTCAACAGATATCTAAAAGTAACAAAAAAGTAAACCTGTAGTTATTAGACAAGAAAAATAAATAAAATTAAGACAGAGAGAGAGAGTCACAAAGAGAATAAAATGAAAGAGAAAGAGAGAGAGAGAGAGAGCAGTCTATAGTGAGAAGAAAGATAACTTTAAACAGAACCCTAATAATATTCTTAACGAACCAAGCCATAGGAACCTTAAACAGAAAAAATAAGGGTTCTATCCATCATCTTCATAAAGGAATATAACTAGAAAAAAATGAAGTAGTGACATTTATGGGAACTAAATAATATTGGTATGAGTTGCCATTCTTTAGGGGAACAGTTAGACAGTAAGACCCAAGTTCCTGTGTTGGTATGAGAGGAAGCAGTGTCTTCTACTTCCTGAAGTTTGACCTGGGGAAATTCCTGAGTTGGCTGACTACTAGGGAAACCAGAAATACTTAAAAAAAATGCACAGTAGCTGGATGGCACTTTGGGCACAACAAGGGAAAATACAGTTGGAGTTGTAGGGGAAGAAGCTGATCAAAATATTTCCACTTCTTCAATTGCAATGTAATTTATTGTACAGAGTAAGGTGTCTATATGACATAATCAAAATTTTAAAAGTTTGAAAATGTAATAAAAAAAAATAAAGCAAAGAAAAAACCTACCTGAATGGTTTAAGTAGGGGGGCAAGTTCCCCACCACCCCACACCCCCCACTCTTTAAATATACCAACTCCGAGATCACACTACAGTGCAAAAAAGGGAAATCTTCCCATTCTGCACTGTACGGAGATCAGCTGAAACTTTCAAACTTTTAAAAGTTCGATCATATGGGGTTGAACATATGACGTTTGGCCTTTTAAGAGTTCGACAACATGATATAGACCCCAGAGTAAACAAAACAGAGAGGAAGCAGCATGTCAGCACTTAATGCCCAAACTATTCAACATCCTACTGATGTGAGGAGCATGTCATCATATATCAGGAAGACACCTTGGAATGAGCAGATCCTAGCAAGATTTTACTGGTCAGGAATAATGAAAAAAGATAAAAATATCTCTGCTGGATGGCCTGCTCTTTAGAACATGCCCTTCCCCATTCAGGCTTATTCTAATGCCTGTAATAAAGATGCCATTTAAATGTATCACTTCCAAACATTGTTGCACCACTGGTAAAAGACAGCAATAGATTTTAAATCGTTTTGGTTATTTTAGACTATGCAACTAAGCATGATGATGCTGTTTTCTATGTAAGGTTAATGCTAAATTTATAGGTAGGGAGTTAATTTTATTATTTTGCATAACAGAGTTACTAAACTCACTGATATGGAGACTCCATTTATGTCCAAAAAAATGCACTAGATAAATTGCCAGTGCTTTAAGGTCAAGCAATTAAATCCTCACTGTACCATCACCATGCAAACAGGCTAGTGGAACATTTTAACTAAGCATTTCAATCCACACTGAGAAAATTTATTGAACAACGTGATGAAAACTGGTGTCAGATAATTCTATACTCATGTTTGCTATTAATAGTCTGGGAGTTAGTGCAGAGGACTGAGTCTGAGCTGTTAACAAACTGTATATAGTCAACTTTAAAGAGTTGGATTCCTTCCAACTCCATTTACCTAATGTAAGACTCAGGGCATGTCAGTTGGCTAGAGATCGCTTCTACTTTATCCATGCAAATGGACAATTGGCTCCTGTTGGCTTACCTGGTTGATAAATGTTTAAAATAAAATGACAGAGGTGTCACAACACCAACAAGGGCCAGTCATTCAGAATTAATATATGGCACGCACAGCTGTGGACTGATAGATATTACCACATAACCTTGAGATGAAGAAGAAGAAGAAGAGAAAGCGTCCTTTAAAAGTGACATAGAACACTATACCAACTTATAGGAAAGGCTTAAAGTGGCGATGACAATCAGACTACACTACAAGGAAAGAATAATAGAAACACAAGGAAGGGAATTGAAAACTGAAAACTAAGTCCTACTTTTAGTTCCCTCCAGAGATAAGTTAAGGCTGAAAAGTAGGGCCAATTTGAAATAGTGGAAAAAAAATAAATGATGTAAACTACAGGGTCAAACAGATTTGTAAGTGAAGACCAGAAGAGATATGGTATATTAACATTATGAAGCCATGGAAAGAAATGCAGACCTCTGTCATTAGCTTAATGGAAGATACTGATGGAAATTAATTGAGAAAGAAAACTGAGTTCTCTGAATCCAATGCCGTTAGATGACACAGCTGATGATCTAAGTTATGGAAAGAAAAGAAGGAACTTTGGCAAAGAAAAAAGGAACTATTTTCAGAACTATATGGCAGAACAAATTTGATTTAAAATTATATTGAGACGTTTCCTGGAGAAAGAATGAACTTAAAAGATTTACAGAACACCAGAGTCATAGAGATAAGATGTGTAAGAAGTGTAACAATGTTTCAGACGGAAGTGATACAAGAGGTAAAAAGCAAGTGGAACAGCCCTATAGTGTTGCCCCCAAAGTCTAACGGAGTAATCAGGTTCAGTACTGGTTTTAGGAAGCTGAACAGCATTTTAAAATTTGGCAGCTACCAAGGTCTATCTAGATGAAGTAATAGGTCAGGTAGGTTGGGGAAGGCAACAAATTATATCTGACAAATATGAAGCTGGGAAAAAGACAATATTTTCAACCACACAGAGCTTGTTCCAGTAGAGTATACCTCCTTGTGGACTATATAATTATCCTGTGACCTTTGAAAAATGAAAGGACAGAGCTCAAAATCCTCATGTTAAATATGTTTTTTTTTTGGGGGGACACAACATCCTTATGCCACTACTACCCTGTGCCCCACATATATGCTCTATCTGCCAGTAATACTACCATCATAGATGTACTCCATTAATCTGCTGAGGCCAGTCATGGAAACTAAGGGTATCCTGGGGGTCTTCCATATTCTAATGGAGTATTTTTGATTATTCCCTACCCACTTCCTCCTCACTGTCAATATCCTAGGCTTTGCCTGATGGGTGGGTGTGCAATGGGGATGATAGAGCATATCACCCCACCTCCACAGCAGTACCTCATCATGTCCATCCCCACCTTCTCTTTGGGCCACACCTCCAACCATATGACATCCCACCAGCTTCCATCAGGGATTGTTCCTGGAGACACCAACATCACACCCCTCACCACTGGGGACGGTAACACCCATCACTCCATACTATTTCTTCAGTCACCTGAGCCGTTAATCATACCCAGGTTACCTGGACTGTAGTCAGGATTTTATCCCTCTACACCACCATAGCGGCCTCCATGTCAGACATTCTTCCTCTTGCCTATACAATTTCATAACACAATCAGTAGTTTATAAGTCCCTTTTATCCAAGGTATGGGCTGTGTTAGACAAGCCAGGCTGACAGACAATAAATACCTTCAAGAATAAGTTAAATATGACAGAGGTAAAATATTTCGGAGGTTTAATAGGAAGGAAACTTATTACACCGCAGAAACCCAAGATAGAAGCAGTGAGAAGTTGACCTATTCTGGGTACTAAGAAGTAGGGGGGGGGGCATTCTTGGGATTAGCAGAACAGCATTAAAATCTGCAGTGAGCTGCCTTACAAATTTCACAAACGGAATGTTGCCTCTTAAAGCAAAATAGGTAATAGAGGCAGATAATGCTTTTAAACAGCTGAAAAAAGAGTTATGTTCATAATTTCTTTTAGCATTCTGAGGTTTCAGTAAACCTTTATAGGTTCATAGGTAAATACTACGCAATCAGTCTGCAGGCCATTACAAGCATAGTGAGAAAAACCCTACCTCAAGAAGGATAGACAAGACTGACCAGGAGAGGGGTAAATCTGAGGCTGCTCATCCAATGTGCATTATTTATCTGCTAATGAAGGCCTAGATCCTTTAACTGCGTATATGAGTTATCATTATCTCTGCATAGGAATAGTAGGTCAAATATGGTTGAATTTTTCATGACTCGAAAGGCTAGACACAGATTTCCATGGACTAGTCTGTAAGAGACTGAGTACAGAGAAAAGGCTGCCATTTTCTCTTGACAAGTAAGATTTTGAGTTTTTCCTGATAACTAAGATTTTTGAGGCCACTGATATTTTCATAGGTTCATAGGTAGGTACCAGGCTATTGGCCCTAGGACCTATATAAGCTTAGCCAAAAAGATACCCTGTCTTTCACCACCCAGAACTCTCTCAAATTGTGTCATATGTTTAGACAAATGCATGCCAAAAGGTGCATTACAGTCAATAATGGGTCGGCTAAAGTACAAGTAAAGGCAATTAAGATTTGTCTAGATCTAGTGGAGATGCATTTGGAAATTAGAAGAGGTAGATAATAGGCTTTCTGAGCAGAGACATGATGGTCAAATGATAAGGAATCATCAATAACAGTGTCTACATCCCGTACTTCAATGTCTGATTTAAGGGTGCATCATCTATATGGAAAGTAAAACTGTTTTATTTACCAAGATGAAGTATACCATACTATTTTGCATTTAGTTTAGGAATATTGTCAGTCAGTTGAAGATCAAATAGCCGCACTCAGTTTACAGTCATCTGCAAGCTTAATTAGGCATAGGGCAGGAGTACTGGCCTGTAGTTCTGAGAAATAAATGCCAGACAGGAAAGAGCCATAAACTGTGCCCTGTGATACACCACTGGTAGTTTTTGTGCTTTCAGAATTGGCAACTGTGGCTTGAACTGCATGGGTTCTGTCAGGCAATCAGTTAGTTGTCCACCGCACAATATAAGTATTTGTATTCAGATCTACATATATCTCAGTAATAGCTGTGTGGTCATATCAATGGCCTTGGCTGGATCTAGATATGCTATATGCACTGTATAACCATTATCCACTGCTTTGGTTACTTTTCAAAGACATTTTTGGGGTTAAAGAGGCAGCATCTTCCTTCGATAAACTAATGAGGATACAAGGCTAAGAGATTTTCAATGTTCAGGTTAAAGAGGTCTGAAGTAATGTACTATATAGCTTTACATATGAAACCAGTGAAATGAGTGGGTCTTTGGTTAACAAGGACTGTGGCTGGGCCACCCTTGTATAATGGCATAACAGTGGTTATTTTCTAAGCTTCAGTAACCAATGGAGAGAACAAGAACAAAGTGTCTATATTATAACACCGACAGCTTAGGTTGTGGAATCCTAAAACATCAACACCTAAGCGTCGAAAGCTAACAATAGTGAATGGCCACATCATCCAATTCTTTCCTCAGGAAAGAATTCGAGTGGCTGTCTGTAAACAAAATAAACAAACACACATAAACATAGTGGGGGGCTTCGCCCCCACTCCCCCCATAACTAAATATACCAAGTTCGAGATCACTCTACATTGGGGAAAGGGCAAATCCCTGATAACGGCCATGCTAATTTTTTCCCAAAGAAAGAATATGATGATGTGGCCATTCGTTATTGTAAGCTTTCGATGCTTAGGTGTCGATGATTAAGCATTCAACGACCTAAGCTGTCGACAATTCAATAGGAACCCAGATCAAAGAAGTTTTAAGTAGGGGTTCAAAAGGCCAATATCTTGTACTGACAATCAGGTGACCTGACACAAACAGAGCCATGGATGAAGCATTCGCAGTCCCTGGGAGGGCTGATAGACCTTTTCCACTGCAATTAAAGAGAGTATCTGGGATTGTGGAATCTCTGGAATGGCCATAGCTATGGATAAAGTAAAATTTGAACTAATTATATCTGGTAGGACATCAGTTATTTCAATTGGGTTAGAGAGTGAAGTATCATTGGTGACTAACTACAAACATTGTTAGGTGTTAGTTCCTAACTTGGGCTGTACATTGTTGCCTCACAGCGAGAGGTTCTCCAGTTCAATTTACAGCTGTGGTGCCTTCTGTGTGGAGTCTGCATGTTCTCCTGCATCTGCATGGGTTTCCTCAAGGTACTCTGCTTTCTTCCCACATTCCAAAGACATTTGTCTGGAGCATTTCTCCCTGGCCGCTGCTGAAAATAGGCTCTGTCCTTGTCAGACTTTCCCAGTCAACAAATGTTAAATAAATAAAACTTCTTGATGTAAGTAAATAAATATGTGTAGTTAGTGTTGGTTTTAGTGGCTATTTTAAGTGCATACTCAGCTTTGAGATTTCTAATGGCCTCCTTAAACTCTTTACTAGTTTGCTTAAATGTGCTCTTAAGGTAAGTTGAATGAGAACTCTTACAAGCATTAAGCAGTTTCTTTCTCTTGTTATATAATTTATTTATATTGGTATTTCACCACAGGGGTTTGTTTTTACATTTCTCATTATATTTGGTGTGGATAGGAAGTCAGTGGCATGGGTAGCAGCTTGAGCAATGGGTCCTTTAGAGCAGGATTGAATCAGAAGTAATTTAGGCCTTCATTGTTTATACTGATGGATTAGATACAGGTCTAGGACCAGGGCTTTCACAGGACTCAAGAGGGAAGAGCACCCTTTTAAGCCATAAGATAAGCAAAGCAGGCACAAGGTTTTGTACAATTGAGAGGGAATGCTTGGTATTAAGTAGATATTCTTGTCACTGAAGTATCATTTCCTTGGCTGGGGCTTTACACTGGTCTAAGACCATTCTCCACTCATTTTACATTGGTCAGACACCATGCCCCACTCATTTTACAGTGATCAAAGACCATGCCCATCCCATTTTACATTGGTGAAAGACCATGCCCCACTCATTTTACATTGCTGAAAGACCATGTCCCACTCATTTTAAATTGGTCAAAGACAGTGCCACACTCTTTTTACAGTGGTCAGAGACCATGCCCACTCATTTTACAGTGGTCAAAGACCACGTTCCACTGATTTTACATTGTTCAAAGATGATGCCTCACTCATTTTACAGTGGTCAAAGATCATGCCCAACTCATTTTACATTGGTCAAAGACCATGCTCCACTCATTTTTCATTGGTCAAAGACCATGTCTTACTCATTTTACAGTAGTCAAAGACCATGCCCCACTCATTTTACATTGGTCAAAGACCATGCCCCACTCATTTTTCATTGGTCAAAGACCATGTCTCACTCATTTAACATTGGTCAAAGACCATGTTCCATTTATTTTACATTGGTCAAACACCACGCTTTACTCAGTTGGCTACATAAGTAACAGGATGGGTTGCAAAACTTTAAAAGCGGTCTGTCTCTTTACAATCATTTTAGTTTACTGTAAAACATTGGTCAGGCTCAACCTACAACAATCTAGGTGGCCTGTTAAAGGCTCACAGCTCATTCAATAAGCCTGAAACTGACAGTTTCAAGCAGAGATAGTGAAACATAACTAGTGTACCTGTTTTTGCCCTAAGATGTGTGAAAATGTTGTAAAATGGAAGTGACATAAAACAAATAATACTAATGTAAATAAAAATATTATTATAAATACTTTTGTGTATGTAAGACAGACATACGGGTACATTTTTATTAGCTACAGAAGCTTCCCAAAGGAATTGTTAATACTGAGAAACGACTCAATTAAAATGATGCATAAAAAGAAGGATCTGACGCTGTTTGTCAGAGAAGTTTTCCTCTTTATACAGGAGAGGTTTGTGCCTGAAAAAGCAGTTGTAAGGTGTGTGCTGGTTGTAAATTTATTTGGACTGTGATAAAAATAGTATGCAAGGCTACTTTTTTTGTTCCTTTGTGGGACTTAAAGAAAGGCCCCTTATATATTTTTTGTTGCTTCAACAGAACATTTGAGAGGAGGCTGTAACAGTATTTTTCCTTATGTTCCACAAATCATTATTTTATTGACACACCCTAATTATTTTCTGTCATATATATGTGAGGGAGCGTTGGCCTTCTCTCTCAAGTGCTAGCCACCTTTATATGCATCCAATCTTTGAGTGTGAGGCAAAAGAAAAAAAATAATGATTACAATAATGTTTCTGTCTTGTTAATTCTAGATACCACAGTGCTACTATACATGCTATAATGACACCCTGTGCACTCCACTGAAGTTGGTGAGGAAAGAATAACTACATTGTCCCAGCCCAACACAAGATACAGTAACCTGTGAGGTTTGGGAAGAATGTTAAGAAATAATAACATTATCCTCATTTCTTACACAAGTACAGTGACCTTCTGTGTCCACCTATGAGAGTACAGTTACTTTCTGTGTCCACCTATGAGAGTACAGTGATCTTCTGTGTCCATCTATGAGAGTGCAGTGATCTTCTGTGTCCACCTATAAGAGCACAGTGACCTTCTGTGTAGACCTATGAGCAAGACTGGTTTTAGACTAGATAAGGATCAGGACAGAGGTGACAACATTCACATGCAGCCTTTGTGTATGGGCTACCAGCCCATACACTGATGCAGTTTTTCCCCTATATTTTTTTTGAGAGCTCACTATCAAACTGAGCAACTGACTATAGGGTAAGCTTCTTTCATCGGGACAACCCCCGCCAAGCGCTTACAGCCACTTCTATATATAATACAGACATCAGATTTTGATAAAATAGGATGGCTGTGTAATGTATTTTACCCTTGTTCTGAACAAACAGTTTCCATACATTAAAATATTGTACATTGCTTCACATAAATTGCATTTATCTTGCAAAGCCAGAATAATAAGCAAACAGCAGCCACAGCAACTGTATCTACTATGTCTGTCCATATTAACTGTCCAGTTAGGTAATCCATCTTACATCTCATGAATCCACACTAATCCTGTAAATCCTTGGAGTGACTGTTTAAACAGAGCAAATGACAAGAGGACCAATTACTTTCATTCAGACAACCCCAAACCCCATACAGCAGTTATAGCCATAAAGTCTGATAGCTATGCAATATTATTTCATCGCCACTCAAACAGGATGACACACATGTTCAGGTATTTCAAGTTGCTTCATACAAATTCAAGAGCCAGAAATAATAATCTGGTTGGTCCAGTGGCAGCTGGTGACTTCAAATCAAAGAGAGGCTGCAGGAGACAGCTGAATGGGTGGCGCCAATGGGAAGGGTTGTAGTCAACTAGAAAGGGGCAGGGTTATGGTCAAAACCACAACAACTGGAATTTTAATTAAATATGGCTGCCCTGGGTGCCAAACCGTCATTACAAATGTCCGATCAAGACAAAATAAAGTGTAGAAGAAAAAAATATTTCAGTGCATTGGCTACATGACAGCTTACTTAATATCTAGATGGAAAGAAAAAGGTCATGAGGCATGAAAAAATAAATTACTTTTTAAATACATTACTGGAATGTCAGTCAAAATCAAGTATAAAAAAACAAACAAAAAAAAAAAACAAACAGCACTCAACTCAAACCACTTCTTCTTGCACTGCAGTTCTAACTATAATTTATATTCACCTTTATAAACGTTCCAAGTAACATGCTGAAAGTAACAATCTCTGTGATACCCTCAATTGTAAAAATGTTTCTTATCCAAAAAAGACCTGCTGCCTGACAACTATCTACTTGTTTCATGGGGAAAACATGATCAAAGTAAAAAATGAACAGCAGACAAGAAACAATCGCAAGATAAATTGCTTAAAGGATTACTGCACAGGTTATGGACCACACATGGTAGATTGGCATTCTGTTTAGTTTACGGATAAAGCCTGCAAAGATGACTGCAAGTCTCCAACAAATGTAATACTGTAATACTGTCCTTTATTACAAATACTTGTCATATGCATTTCAATACCTAAGGCTTATAAGTTATCTAGTTATGTAAATATTCTCTGCATGGCAACAACAAAAAGGATTTCAGTGTTGGTAATTCTTTAACAGTATGCTTATTAAAGTTTACTTGCATCTTCCAATCTCAGACAAGCTATCTGACGGTCATTAAAGCATTACTACTTAAACACAGAACAACAGGGCACTGCAACAGCATGCATTTTCTAAAAATTAAGAAGCATAAATCAACTGTATAAAAATATGGCAGAAAACCAGAACATTCTGCAAAATCAAGGACAGATGAAAAGCGGGGAATACTCTGCACACTTACACTGCATAACTACTCTTTGTCTTTCTTGGACACATCCAGAGTCACTACATGGGGGAGTGGGGTGCAACAAGTATGTCAAAATTTGAAATGTCTCTGGCTGACAGTGATGGCCCTCACACATTTGTCATACCTCTCAACCTCAGAGCAAGAAATCTGGACAAAGCCATACATAGAAGTGGGACAAAGGCCCAAAAATAAGGACAATTTTTAAATATTGCTCTTATAAACTTAGAAAGAAAATACAGTAGTAGTAGGTCTTGCACTAGTATGAATTTTCTGAAGGATATGAAATCTGAAACTCAAATGTCTCATTATTTCCTAAATTCAGTCTTTAATGATTTACCACTAATTTGCCAGAAAACCACAATTTTATGAAAAAACGGACCAAAAATGTAATGCAAAAATATTAAATTGCCACACAATACAGCTGAGAACCTGTCAAAGAAGGGGCACTTTTTTAATATTAGAGCTGTTAACTTGAGCAGCTGACAAAATAAAAGAATCTACATGCATTTCTGAAATAAAAGTAATCTATAACTCTGATCATTACAGTTATTTATAATTGTAAACCCTCCATT
Organism: Protopterus annectens; assembly: GCF_019279795.1. NCBI lineage: Eukaryota > Metazoa > Chordata > Ceratodontiformes > Protopteridae > Protopterus > Protopterus annectens. The sequence continues at coordinate 78,105,221 of NC_056745.1, read as the reverse complement.
TTCTTCCAAAATTGCCATTTTGCAGAGGGATTATTAGGGGGAAGAGTAGCATTTTGAGCCAAAATCGGGGACAGTTGAGAGGTCTGGATAGTCCTAATTCTATAAAGTGATTTATTTGCACGTACCTCTCAACCTCTTAATGCAGGAAATCTGGACAAGGCCAAATATATTCGGGGAATATATAAACAATGCTAAAAATTCCTCTTGTATGAACTTAGACAGTTGATAGAATAGCAGGTCTTGCTTTAGCATGCATTTTTCTGAAGGTTATGAAGGCTGTGTCATTATTTAGTGACATCATTCCTAAATGATTTGCCAGACAACCACACATTTTATGAGGAACAAACCAAAACTAAAAAGCAAAAATGTATCCATTCTGCAAAAATCTAGACAGTTGAGAGGTATAGTTCAGCCGGGGCTGTCTTTGAGTTTGCTTCCCTTCCCCCCCTCACAAACTCTTTGTCAAATGGAGCCTCCCCCCTGCAGCCATTCCAATGTCCCATTACGTGGCTATTTTGCCTCATTTACCATTAACACTGTAATGTGCCTACTGATTTACTTCTGTGATGATTTGGATTTCATTTGAAAGTTTTATTTTGCATTTTACAACACTAACGTTAATAGACAATCTGCTAAACAAAGCAATGCAGTTTCACAATGAAAATACTTAGTATTAAAACTTCTCTGCCCTTGAAACTCACATTCATTGAAACAGCACTGAAACCCACATTCAAAGAAAATATATTTTGCCAGTGGCAGATAAAGATGAACTTTGGGCCGTTTTCAAATCATAGGCCCCTTGCACATGAAACATACATGTGTTCTTTGATACACCTTCCTGATTGTATTAAATAATATTCCTTGTATAATACAGTACAGTTGTAAGAGGGCATTATAATTTATTGTTTTGAACATTTTTACAGTAAACAGTGAAACAAAATGCATGCACCAATAATGACAAAACTGTCCAATTCATAACATATCCATCACAAAATTCTACTCATACTTCTACAATCCACCAGTATCAGTAAATGTGCACAATCTCTGAAGAAGTCAAAGTCGTCTAAATAATTCCACATTAAAGAGATCTGTAACCAATGAAGAGGTTGCTGCTAGCAAACAACTTTATATTTCATTGTTTCATCTGCAAATAAAGTACCTGCTGCCCTTGAGGAATAAATTGCCTATGTTAAATTAAAAAAAAAGATAAACAAGTAATATTGCAATAGGGGATGGATGGCAAACTGATAACAGGTTCATAATTACTAGGTATCTTCACCAAAAAGGACTGTAGCATCCACCCCCTTTATAACGCAGTACAGTATCAGCAATGCATCTACATACTGTGGGAGTAAAACCCACAGCCTTCTGCATCACAAAGCAAGAACACTACCTGCTGTGCTATCAACAATCCAAGCTGACTCAGCATAAGCAGCACTAAACTTCTCTTCCCTACAGCTCTCAGCTCCTTGTAAAATCTACTAGACATTCAGCTGTATCTCTCAACTTTGCAGCACAAGTAATTTGGAAAAAGCCCAAAAGATTTAGCGGGGGGGGGGGGCAAAAGCCCAAAAACCAGGGACACATTTTAAACATTGCTTGTATAATCTTGGAAAATTGCTAGAATAGAATACTGTGTTACTACCATACATTTCAATGGCATGACTTGAACCCAGGAACTTGTGCAAAACAGTCAAAGCAACATACCACTATGCCAAATTACGCACTTTTGTAAAGAAAGGAAGACTGAAACTTAAATAGCTACTATTTAATGGTCAGTTCTCACCATAGTTGTCAACCTCTTAGCATAAAACACCTGAAAAAAGCCAATAACGGGGGAATGCAGCCCCCAAACATATTCAGTGAATTCAGAAAACACCTGGAAAAAGCCAATAATGGGGGAATGCAGCCCCCAAACATATTCAGTGAATTCAATTCTCACCATAGCTGTCAACCTTAGCACAAAAAAACCTGGATGAAGCCAATAATGGGGGGTATACAGTCCCAAAAAGGGACAAATTTCAAATATTAATCTTATAAACTTAGAAAATTTGTAGAATAAAAAGTTTTGTGTTACCATGTACCGTCTGAAGAATATGAAGTCTGAAACTGAAATGTCTGTTATTTATTATTTATTTAACATTTGTTAACCAGGAAAGTCTGATTTAGAGCAAAAGGCAATTTTCAGCAGAGGCTCAGGGAGAAACACCAGAGGACCCAGAGAAAACCCATACAAAATACATGCAGACTCCACACAAAAGGCACCCCAAGCAAGAATCAAACCACAGAACCTCTAGCTGTCAAGCAACAATGCGACCACTGCACCACTACACGATTAATAACTATGTGTTCAATTACATCCATTCCAGAAACCAGATTTTATGAGGAACAGAAGAAAAATATGATTCAAAAGTCTGAAAAATTGGCCCAGATGGTGGTGGGTAGGGAATTCAGGCTTTTGCTACCTGACCTCTAAGGCACAGGATTCAAGCCTGAGGTATTCTCTACCCACCACCAAATATGAAGTTGGCCATTTTATACACACACACACACCACTTTGTACCTGCACTCTGTCGTTTCTCCTGCAATAAATCCGTACTTGCACTCCGTAGCTCCTGCAATAAATACATCCACAGCTTTCTTCTGCAGTAAAAAAATCTGCCATTTCTCCTGCAATAAATAAGCTTACAGCTTCATTCAGCTTTCTCCTCTCCTGCATTCATGCCGGAATGCACACTTCCGGTTCTCGGCTTGCAAAGCAGACGTCCACTTTCTTGGCTTGTTCCAAGACTGTTAAATCTGCAGTCCGATCCCCTTCCAGTCTATGCGGTGCTAACCACATATT